>NC_031990.1:47437841-47444793 GCF_001879085.1 Nicotiana attenuata | reverse complement strand
ATAGATTTGGAAAAAACCAAAAATGGGAAATTTTGCTTGACAATTTTCTGTCAAGCTAGGAAAATTCAACATAGTACTTATGCTTTTTCGTTCTCCAAAACTTGACCTTCGGAGAAAAAGTGTTCTTACAAGAATTCGATTTTTTATTCTCTTGCAGTTATCCTATCCCATAATTATATCTAAATAATCGTTTTCCTTCCTTTATTGCCAAGTAGAACCTTTACATAGGGACGAAATAATAAAGCCTACCAATGATTTATGCGCTAGATAAAGACATATCATTATTTTTGGTCCGAAGACAAGAACATATCAAGCCACCGCCAAAGTCTGATGGAGGCCAGTCTATAAGAATTCATCAGAACAAACGAATGAGGAAGAATTCTCATCTAAAGGCAATTCGCTTGACGTGGTGCAAGCACAAAGATGCTGATGCTAGCAACTTGTGTCTTTAACTGTATAAAGATAAAAGTTTCGTCAGGCCAGCCATATGGGAATTCAGATGTCACAACATTGTTATTAAAAGCCATGGCTTCATGCTGATGCAACGCGAAGCGATGAATTATTGCTTCACGACTGAAGCCATCTGCTTCAAATAAATGCACGCTTAAAAGTTAAAACAATGATGCGCAAAGTGATCCCACGAAAAAGAATTGGTACTCTGAATCTTAATTTTGAGGAACTAGATTAGTATCCATGTTGGAATAGTAAAATTGATATATGTTTGATAGAACAGACATGGATGTCTGTGGAATTGGAATAGTTCTCTTCAGAAGATTCCAATCAAAGGAAAATCAATGATCACTCAATCGTATGGAGTGCAACTGGTTAAGAAATGTTATGTAAGAGAGAAATCCTAAGGCTGAACTTGAAGATCTGCAAGGATAATGTTCCCTTACCCAAATTCACTCGCAGGCTACTGTGTAGGTAACATACTAAGTGCTTTAAGAAAGAAAAATGAGAACTTTGTGAAATTATCTGTTAATTAGTAGCTAGGACCAATGTGGAAATAGTGAAACTTAAGGGTGTCATTTGATGATTAGTTGAAGTTAATAACCAACTAAGTCAATAAAATGACTTGGTCGGTTATTACTGTGTATAACGAAAATGAAGAAGAGCTAAGAGCTCATCTTTCTCTCTCTTTTTCTTCTTCAATGAAATCAAAGATCCATTGCTGATTGTTCTTGCATGTTATAATTCATCTGTAATTAGGTTAATTCAGTGCAAATTAACATGGTATCGGAGCAGCTATCGATCGATTAGTACTGCTGTATCACAAATCTGAGAACAGTCATTTTCAGAGCTCAAAAAGGTGCAACAATGGCGGACGATGAAATTGCTAAGCTACCTCACAATCATCCACTATATCTGAAGGATTCAGACTCACCGGGAACAGCTTTAATAGCTCTCAAACTCACAGGGCTAGAAAATTATGCCCTGTGGAGTAGATCTATGAGAGTAGCTCTCCTTGTAAGAACAAATTAGGTTTTGTGGATGGAACTTGTCAGAAGACTTCATACAAATGAGAGTTAGCAGCGCAATGGGAAAGATGTAACGCAGTAGTTGTCTCATGGCTCAACAGCACTGTAGCGGCAGAATTAGTGCCGAGCATCATGTACGCCTCAAATGCGAGGAAGATCTGGGATGAATTCAAGGAAAGGTTTGACAAAGATGACTTGACTAGGATCTATCAAATTTCTGCTGATATCGCGGCTCTCAAATAAGGTACAGACTCTGTAACCTCCTATTTCTCAAAGCTGAAAGATCTATGGAATGAGTTAGATATCTTAGCTCCTTTACCCTCATGTGATTGTGAGGAATCACGTCCATATGTGGATCACCTGGTGAGACAAAGGCTTTTACAATTTTTAATGGGATTAAACGAGAGTTACAGTCATGTGAGGAGTGCAGTGTTACTAAAAAGGCCAATTCTTACTGTGAATCAAGCCTATGCTGTTGTGGTACAAGAAGAAAGTCAGAGGGAATTAGGAGTGGTTGAATCGAATAAGGATCCAATGATTATGTTAGCAGGAAAAGGAAATCAATTCATAAAAGGGAAGAAAGTAGGGATAATATGTGAGCACTGTGGATACAAAGGGCATTTGAAGGAGAATTGCTACAAAATAATTGGATACCCTGCAGATTTCAAAAGTAAAAAGAAGAGTCAGTTTCCTACAAGAACATATGCTAACAATGTTAATGGTGAGAAAGAAGTAACAGTGAATGAACAACCACAAGGAAATTACATGATTGAAGATCAGTACAAGCATCTGGTGAACCTGCTGACAAAATCATCTGTAGAAGGAACTTCCAACAACACCTCAAGTTCAGCAAATATGACAGGTATAAAGTCACTACTATCTAATGCAAGATCATATGATTGGATAGTAGATTCAGGGGCATCACACCATATTACTTTCTGTAAAGAAGTCCTAGAAAATTTAAAGAGAATCAACAAAGGAAATCATAGAGGAGTTCAAATACCCACAGGAGGTAGATCAGAAATAATGCATACAAGTGATGCAAAAATACTAGGAGAGCAGAAGATTAGAAATGTCCTACATGTACCTGACTTCAAATTCAATCTCATTTGAGTATCTAAGTTAACCAGAGATTTGTGTTGTTCAGCCTGCTTCTACCCTGGCTTTTGTGTGTTTCAGGGGCTTTACAATGGCAGGGTATTGGGGATTGGTAGAGAAGATGAAGGCTTGTACATAATCAGAAGTGAAGAAGATGACATAGTAGCTGGATCAGTCAAGAAGGAAGAGATAAGTGCAGAGTTATGGCATCAAAGAATGGGACATGCTTCTATAGGTTCAATGCAGTGCTTACCAGATTTGAAGAATAAAGTAAATAAAGATGTGCAGATGTTCTGTGAAATTTGTCCATTAGCCAAGCAAAGTAGACTAAGTTTTCCTATTAGTAGTCATAAATCTGATCATGTATTTCAGCTTATACATATAGATGTATGGGCACCATACAAAACTGCAACCTATGACAAGAAGCAATATTTTGCAACCATAGTAGATGACTATAGTAGATACACTTGGATTTGTTTGCTGCATTCTAAGTGTGAAGTAATAGTGGTATTGAAAGACTTCTTTGCTCTTGTGAAAAATCAGTTTAATTCTTCCATAAAGGTGTTGAGATCTGATAATGGTAGAGAATTTTTCAATAAAAACTGCAATGAATTGCTTGCATCCTTGGGAATAGTTCATCAGAGTAGTTATCCCTACACTCCATAACAAAATGGAGTGGTAGAGAGGAAACATAAACACATATTGGAGGTAGCAAGAGCATTGAAATTTCAAAGCAACATACCTACTAGATTTTGGCGAGATTGTGTGAAAACTGCAGTCTACTTAATCAATAAGATGCCCACAGCAGTGTGGAGTGGTAAGTCACCCTATGAAAGACTTTATGGAAAACCACCAAAGATAGATCACCTTAGAGTATTTGGATGTTTATGTTATGCTAGTACACTGCCAAGAGGGGACAAATTTGCAGCAAGAGCTTTGAAATCAGTGTTTATTGGATACTCTGAAGTGCAGAAAGGGTACAAGCTGTATGACTTGGAGTCAAATAAGTTCTTGGTAAGCAGGGATGTAAGCTTCAGAGAAGACATATTCCCTGTCAAAGGCTTACCCTTGGAGCATGAGAGCTTATTCATCCCTGATACTGGTGCAGCAACAACCACAAAAGATCAGTCTATCTTGACACCTATGGTTGATGATGATCCTGGAATAGCAGTTGAAGCAGAGATAGATACTTCACCAAATATGTCATTAAATGAAACAACTGATGACATGGAGATGCTGAGCTCAAATGGGAGGGATGGACAAGGTACCTCACAACAAGAAGAACATGAAGAGGTACAGCAATCAGATCATACATAGGAGATACATGAACAACTGCCATCAATTGTACAACAAACTACAGAGACTAGGAAATCTACAAGAACACAAAGACCAGCAGTGTGGCTCAAGGATTATGTGACTTCTTGCAAACCAAGAGGAGACTGTCTCTATTCACTTACAGATTATGTAAGCTATGACCACCTTCCAGAACACTACCAGTGTTATCTCAGCTCATTCTCAGCCCAAGTAGAACCAAGGAATTTCCAGGAAGCAACACAAGATGATAAATGGATAAAGGCAATGCAACAAGAGATTCAGGCACTAGAAGAAAATAAAACATGGGAAGTGGTAGATCTGCCCCCAGGAAAGCAGACTATTGGTTCAAAATGGGTCTATAAAATCAAACACAAAGCTAATAGTGAGGTGGAGAGGTTTAAAGCCAGGCTGGTGGCAAAAGAATACACACAACAGGAAGGTTTGGACTATCATGAAACCTTTTCACCTGTTGCCAAGATGGTGACAGTCAGAACTGTGATCAATCTAGCAGTTTCTAAAGGCCGGTCTTTGTCACAAATGGATGTTAATAATGCCTTCTTGCAAGGTGATTTGTATGAGGAGGTGTACATGGCATTACCTCAGGGATTTCATAAGAAGGGGGAGTCTAAGGTCTGCAGGCTACTCAAGTCCCTTTATGGCCTCAAACAGGCATCAAGGCAATGGAATATCAAATTAACTGATGCATTGATAGATGAAGGATGCTCACAAAGTGCCTATGATCATTCCCTATTTACAAAAAGGACAGGTGCAGACTTGGTAATCATCCTTGTATATGTAGATGACTTACTGATTACTGGGAGCAACAATGCACTGGTGGAGGAGGCAAAGACAACCCTACACAAACATTTCAAGTTAAAAGATCTAGGTGAACTAAGATACTTCCTGGGAATTGAACTCATGAGATCAGATAAGGGAATTGTGCTGAACCAAAGGAAGTATGCATTTCAATTGATCTCAGAGGTGGGAATGAGTTGTGCAAGACCAGCTAGTTCTCCTTTGGAACAAAACATCAAGTTGACAACTGTTGAGTATGACAAGCATGCAGGAGTTAAAGGTGATGAAGAGCTACAGGACATTGTAAGCTATCAGAAATTAATAGGCAAGCTGATCTACCTCACTATTATAAGACCAGATATTTGTTTTGTTGTTCAGGTTCTGAGCCAGTTCATGCAGAATCCAAAGCAATCACATTTGGATGCTGCATTGAGAGTGGTTAGATACATAAAAGGATCACCAGGAATGGGGTTGTTATTGAAGAAAGGAGCAGTAGAAGAAATCACAGCTTATTGTGATGCAGATTGGGCAGCTTGTCCAAATACAAGAAAATCAGTGACTGGTTATGTGATTAAACTAGGAGAATCACTGATCTCATGGAAATCAAAGAAGCAGCCAACTGTAAGCAGGAGTTCTGCTGAGACAGAATATAGAAGTATGGCAGCAGTAACTTCAGAGTTGGTTTGGCTAGTAGGCTTGTTGAAAGAGCTAGGATTGACTATAAAGGAGCCAGTGGTGTTGCACTGTGACAGCAAGGCAGCTATGCAAATTGCAGCCAATCCAGTCTACCATGAGAGGACAAAACACATAGAAATTGATTGCCGCTTTGTGAGGGAAAAGATCAAAGGGTTGATTAAACCTCAATACATTTCCACTAAGGAACAGCTCGCGGATGTGATGACTAAAGGGTTAGGAGCTGAGCAACACAGGGTTCTAACATCCAAGCTGGGATTGTTCAATGTTTTCCACCCTCCAGCTTGAGGGGGAGTGTGAAATTATTTGTTAATTAGTAGCTAGGACCAATGTGGAAATAGTGAAACTTAAGGGTGTCATTTGATGATTAGTTGAAGTTAATAACCAACTAAGTCAATAAAATGACTAAGTCGGTTATCACTATGTATAACGAAAATGAAGAAGAGCTAAGAGCTCATCTTTCTCTCTCTTTTTCTTCTTCAATGAAATCAAAGATCCATTGCTGATTGTTCTTGCATGTTATAATTCATCTGTAATTAGGTTAATTCAGTGCAAATTAACAAACTTCCCAGGCCTAGAGGAATTTCAGTAATTTAAGTGGTTTTACTTGTGTGGATGGCATAAATATCTAGCATGGATCGCCAAGTCAATGCTGAGGCAAGAAGAAGTTCATCCAGCTCCTACTTGAATACTCCATTTGAAAATAGCAGAGTTATTAAAGGTGAAATGGCGAAATGTGTAGACATAAAGAGCAAAGCACCATTAAAATGTGGTCTTTAGCGAAGAATGACAACAACCCAGGCCGAGAGGAATTTCAGTAACTTAAGTAATTGTTGCCAGCATGAGAGGTTAATTATTGAATATAAAAGAGTAGACTACAAATTGACTGCATTGGGTACACTCGTTTCACTGGCCTTGAATAAAAACAAAATGACAGGTGATTCAAGTCAACTTCTTTTGGCAGACAAGAAACAACTTGCAACACCTACCTTACCATAGTTAGAATGAAAGTAGCAGCTATAGTTCAGAGTTAATAAGCTCCTCAACTGAGCCTTTGTACTTTGAAATAAGATCCCTGGAATTAAGCACGAATCATGTCCATCAGAAAAAGAAGCTAATGGAAATTATACTACTTTCAGTAGAAACATTCAGAAATATAACTAAAAGTATCTCCACCAGGATACACACCTGCGCTGATTTAGCAATTGTTCACATTCTGCCTTTTTGCGCTTTTGTCCCTCAACTGTCTGTCAAAAGAACACATGAATAGTCACTTCTTATCCACGTTGAAGCATCACAATATACAACAGAATTATAATTTCTGGAGTAACTTTGTTCAAGTGATCATCGTCTCAAATATACTAAACCATAGTTTTCTGTAAAATTCTTCACAACTATAAGTTGCACAAACAGGCCTAATAGAAGAGCACCATTAAAAGCAATTACATGGCCAAAGTAAACAAATACAACTCTTACAGAAAATAATACTTCTTAACATTTTATTTGTGCTTTCTCCTTTTTTTCTTCTTCTTGTGTATGAGTTTGGGCTTTGTGGAGAAGGGGGGGGGGGGGGG
>NC_031990.1:47406446-47437819 GCF_001879085.1 Nicotiana attenuata | reverse complement strand
GGGGGGATATGGAGTGTGTTCAAAACAAGTTTCAACAGCTATCAAAGGATGCACGTGAAATACCATTGATCTTGAGCTAATAGACCCTGATATTGAGGTCAACAGCTGCTGGCACTTCTCAAACTGGTTCTTCAATTCAGTAACCTTATGAAGCAAAAAGTAACTTCGTTAAACTAGAAGAAAATGGCAAACTAACATGTATGATCAAATTATCATATAATGCATCAGTTAAAATATGAACAAACCAATGCATCTGAGTGCTGATCTCGGTTTCTATTTTCAATAGCATCAGCTAAATTCTCCACCAACTGTAAGATGATAATTAAAGTTAGAACGAAAGATCTCACTAAGAAATAAAAATGCCTCATTACTCCATTGAAATAGCAATTTATAGATAATCCATAGATCATGGTTTTTGCCTAGTACTTGTAGAAGATGGAAGTGAGAAGCAAGTGATTGATGGTGCTGTTGTTGCTGTTGTTGCATATGCTGTTGCTGCTGCTGGATTTGCTGATGTTGTTGCTGCATTTGTTGCTGTTGCATCTGCTGTTGATAGCGTTGTTGTTGTTGTTGTTGTTGTTGTTGCTGCTGTTGCTGCTGCTGTTGATAGAGCTGTTGCGGTTGATTGAACTGTTGCTGCTGAAATTGCTGTTGCTGCAGAAATAATTGGTCTTGATTTGAGGGTGTAGAAGGATTGCTGTGAGTTTGGATGTTGGGGATCATTGTCCAACTTCCTCCTCCAAAGTGGTCCATAGCTAATGGCTGTTTAGCTGGCAAACAAGAACCAGGTGCTACTTTTCGTTCTGAAAATGGATAAACAGAATTTAATATGTCATCAAATGTAATCCTGTACTACATAAAGTCATAAATAGCCAAAACTAGTAAAACATGAACTGGTCTTACGGAATGAATAGCAAAGAGAAATAATTCTAAATAATCTGAAAGGTCACTTCATATGTTTCTTATCATTCCTAAATGACATTTCATCCGCATCTTATTACCAGAATCATTCCTTTCTATCAAAGAGAATAAAACCCTCAAGTGAGACCCCTCAAAGCTGAAGCCAATGCATTGTAACTAAAAGTAATTATATCCAAGTAACAACTGTCATAACTTCTAAGCAGTTGTATGGTGTGCAAATTGTTATCAAAAGGTATATTAAAAAAAGTTAAAAAACTACAACTGCAAGTATGCCTTAATCCCAAGCAACTCAAAAGGATATATTATCCAATAAAAAGTTCATGACAAAACATAACAAACATACACTATCACCTTCCCCTTTTAGTTTGTTTTCTGCATATTCATAAATTGAATTCAAACAGAACAGAATTTCTAATCAAGTCCCTCAAGGAAGCAAAAAAAATTAGATAGTTTAAAGGAGAAATGACTCAATCTCAAATGCACCTTCTTACTCTTTATCTCTATTTTATTTCAATAATAAAAAAACGACTATGCCTCAATCCCTAATTAGTTGGGGCCAGCCATACAAATTCTCAGTATCCATTTGGACCCATTCATTCCAATATTCAACAATTTAGGTTATATAACACCAGAAATTCTCTACATTTTCTACTGACATAAAGATTTCAAATAAGATTAAAAATACCCCTAGCAAACATTGGAGAGTAACAGCTATTACTCACTAGGACAAGGATGCATCGAATCCCTTATTAATCAGCACTTAGAAAAGAAATTGCACAAAAGTAACAGTTTTTGGGTCAAAATCACTAGCTAAGAAAATTCCCTTTATTGAAATCCACAACTACTACAGTTAACAACGAAGCAGAGGTACGTGGAGGTACATAGTAAAGGAGAAGGATTACCAGATACGAAAAGCCGGATCTGATTGAGCAGACAGTGAGTGTAGCAGCACTTGAGCCAACAATGGAAAATTCTCTGCTTTTGTGAAATCTCCGGTCGTCGTTTCTGTTTACTACTGGATTTGGAGTAGTAGTATTATTTTTGAGCAAACAAAGTCCTAATTAGTATTTTCCTTTTTACCGAAGAGTGCTTACTGTTTACTTATTTATTTTACTTTTTGTCTCCTCCACTTACCCTGCAGTTTCAAACGCGGCTAAAGGCACCATTAATTATTGGATTTTTATTTTATTTTTATTTTTCATCTCATATCCAATTACTCATATTAGGATTCGCGCTGTATAAAATCTTCATACCAGAATTTTTTACATGGACTCGAGTTCGATATTGATTAAGGATGGACAACCTAGCTATCCAATCACAACTCCGAAAAAGCTAATTTTAGTACAAATTACTATTATTTAATTCTGTATTTAGTTAATTTTCCTGTCTTCGGATAATAATGATAATACTAGATACTATTATTTTATGCCACGATTGTGATAGAAATTTTTATGTCAGAATTTAACATGAGATTTAAATACCGGTATTACCAATTCTTGGATAAGACACAAAAATAACAAAAAGTATTTTTTTTTCTTTATTCACTATTCTATATGACACATGAAAAAACTTTGTTCGCCAAAAACTATATCCAAACCACATAATTTTTTTGTTATGGCTAATAGTGATGTTTCTATGGCAACACCTAGCGATATGGCTAGTCGTGGTAGTTGTTGGTGAAGGTGGCTGGCAGTGGTGTGGTGGATTGTTGCTGTTGCTTATGTTTAGAGGGGTATTATTCCCAAAAACTTCGGGAAACCTAGTCAGTTTGAGATTTTTTGATCATCTTGAGCGGCTAGATGATTTACACGATTACATCTGGGGTGCTGCTGTTCTTGGTTACTTGCATAGGCAGATGTGCCGGGCGAGCATGGGCACCCAGCGAGACGTTGCAGGATTTTTGCCGCTGCTGCAGGTGAAAACATAGTCAAATACTCTCTTCATTATAACATACATCATAAAAATATAACTTAAATTTTACGTCCAAATTGTATATTAGGTTTGGGCCTGGGAGCAGTCCTGCAGTTACAACCACCTCTACCACCCATCGCTCCGGGTGCACCACCTCCACCGTTTATCCCTTTAGCTAGGAGGTGGGTTGATAGGCGACGCGAGTACGAGGCTCGACATAATATCCTCTATTGCAGGGATTTATTGGATTTATTGGATTTGCTGGAGGCCGCGTAGGTAATTGTATACTTAAGTTTACTTGGCCTGGATTTATATGTGTTGCGTATACCCACGGTTCTTGTTTTTATGTAATAGTTTGGAGGCCATACAACGACGAGCTAATAACCGGTTTGCCCGATTATTGCTCGACCAACCGACTTATGTGGAGCTCTTCCGCCCCGTTGATGTGTCTCTATATTGTCGAGCATCATGCCACCGAGCAAGTCCTTCGCCAGTTTGGTCGACTGCAGCTTGTACCTCCACCGCCCGCTTGGATTATGACACATTACCGGCGGGATGATCGTCGAGGGTTGACCAGACATATGAGGCATGACTAGAGTTGCAGATCGAGATTTGGGATCAGCGGCATGACCTGATTCCGCCACACCCTCCACCCAAGCATATGGATGGTGAGCATGAGTATATGGGCTGGTACCGCAGCATTACCCGACTTTTCATCGGAAATCCCGTTCATCGTGCTAGCGGTCGATTTGTTCCATATGCCGGGAGGAATGAGGTGCTGGTATGTTATTTGGTATACTTAGTTATAACATTAACCTAGCGTTCCGTAATTAATATTTTACATATTGGGTAGCCTATTGGCCTACATCTGTTCTACCAGTTGGGACTGCAGATGCAATAGCATACCGGTGAGGGAGCGGCCGCATTGCACGAGTATGGCCGGTAGGTTACAAATCTGGCTGCCCGGACAATGCAGCGAGCCCAAGATGATGAGCGCTTAGGATACGAGGCTTATTATGTGGTGCCAGAGTAGTACCATCATGGGCCAGCAGTGCATCCTGAACGTGGTCGACGTGGTAGGCGTGCCCAGAGAGGTAGGGGTGTCCCACGAGGTCGTGGGGGTCGGCGAGGAGGTGGTCCTCAGCAAAGGGGCGTTGAGGCACCTGTTGAGGATGTTGGAGTTGATCAGCCGGGTGACCACCCTAAGCCAGACCATGCTCCTAGTGATATGCCCTCATTTAACCTGGGGCTTACTCCAGGGACTTTGCAGGTAACCCCGTCAGCTGCATTGTTGATCGCGGGCTCGCCCATTACCGCACATGATTGGAATAAGTATTTTCCTGACCCTCTAGAGGCATCGACGGTTGCTGATGATCGTCCGGTACGAGATGTGGATAGTGGGCGCCGACTGAGTTATGGCTCATCACCGAGGGATGCTGAGGATCTTTCACAGGATTTGGTTAGTTTGTATTACTATTATTTATATTTGTGTTTATCTCATTGATTAGTCATAAATATCTAAAGCCTATTTTTTTTTGAAGCCATCATCCTCGCCCGTCATGGAGGCCACTTTGTACACTGACATGCCCGAGACGGATGATTATATTCAAGATCCCGCTGAGACCATGGTAAGACATTTTAAATTTTTTTAGCTAACACGTACATTACTAATATATATTTCATATACTAAAATATCTTATTATTTTGTAGGTTACTGCTGGACCGACGACCCCTTCTACCAAGCATGCCACCCTTACTGACGATCATGCTGCAGCGCATCCTCCAATAAAGAGGCGACGTGATGAGGATGATCCTGATAGTGTAGCCGGGCGAGATGGGATGCGCCTCAGGGCAGCGGCTGCTTTAAAGCATAAAGGTTGTGGGACACATTGATTTTTTTTTTGATTTTATGTACATAAGACATTCAGCAAATAATAGCAACATTATTTATGGTTTACATTATATACGCTTTGTGTTTTTATTTCTCGGGTTCTTTGTTATTTTAATACTACAATACAAAAACAAATATAGGAACTTAACATAATTTAAATTCGGTACAACTAATGAAAATACATGACACGAAAAACATAAAGATAAAAACTACACTCAACACATACGTGTGTTTGTTTAGTCACTATCGTCCATTATTCTCTGCTTCAACCACTTAAATTTCTCTTCCAACCTATTTTTTCTTCTTCCGCCTCTTTTAGTTTCTCTTCCACTGCCGTAAGTTGTCATTGCATCATAAAGATCTGGAGTTTGTATTCACCGATCATATTCCAAACGTATTGCAAACAATGTTTGTAGTATTCCTAATGGGTTCATCATACCATTCTTCAAACCTACATTGATTTCCGTCCTTCAAATGGGGATTATAACACTACACTATTAATTAACATGTTATATAAAAAATATTAACAAATATTTTTTGCAAAACAATAACTTACAGGTTGTTGATATATCCAGCGTCTGCGCCCCACATTACCATTTGACCAACATGGCTTCAAAATCGCAAGTTTGCCACAATAACAAATACGTATGTCATTGCGTCCAGACATTTCTTGATGCAAGACAAATGCAAAATTAATGGAAAGTTTTTTCTACTTGATGCAAATAATAACTAAATGCGCTAGGCTTTTATAGGCAAGAAAAAAACACATAACGTGGTATTCACCGCGCTATGCTTCGCGTGATAATGATCCTTTAGGGTACAATACAACTTTTCCAGAATGGCAACTTTTTTAGGTCTACAAGACAATACGCATAATGTGGTATTTCACCGTGCTATGATTCGCATGCTAATGATTCTTTAGGGTACAATACAACTTTTCTAGAAGACAACTTTTCCAGAAAGGCAGCTTTTTCAGGTCGACAAGACAATACACATAACGTGGTATTTCATTGCGCTATGCTTCGCGTGATAATGATTCTTTCAGGTATAAGAAAGCTTCTTACACTAAACCAAGTCATATGTATTTCAAAGACCTTGTGAATAAACATTACAACATCCATTAAAAAAATGCCACTAACATTTAACAAGTGGTCCAAAAAGAGGCAAAAAGGTGAAGGTAGTTCAACAGATCCCCATGGATCACGTCTTAACAAATCGATCCCTACCTTGAAAAAAATATGCTAGGTTGCTACACTGACTTGCAAGTGGTATGGTGTTCTGCGTACCTTGGAAAATTAGCCTATCAATATACACATTGATCTCAAAGTTGCAAGGCACATTATTGAGGGCGAAGCGCATTCTACAAAGCCTGAAGGTATGCGAATTTGAGGTGAAAAACTACAATGGGTTCCCCTTTACTCAAAACGGTGTGATTACGAAGTACTATGTCGCTGGCATGGGCTTTTTGTGCCACAAGCACTGTCTGCAGCCTTCCAAACAACCATACACAAAGATGAACTCTGATAAAGGAGATTTTAGAGATGGAAAAGGCACTAGTCGTTCATCATGCAATGGATAATCTTAACTTCTTGGGAGGAACAAAGGATCAGTACTAGGATTTATTAGAAAATAATAAATTGCATAGAGACAATGATTCCTGTTTTCCCAACAGTTGTCGAGTGGGAGGGACTACCTAAGTTTCTACCACAGACATTGGACGTAGGTGTCCCATATTATTGTAGAAATCAAGCAAGTGGTCTTCTTTATGATAGCGATGAAATACGAGAAATGTGTGTCAACTGAGGCCTAGATTACGATGCCCTCGGTCCCGAAGGGAACGTACACGATGTTGACGAAGAAGTTGAAGACAATGACAATGAAATAGTGCCAGACAGCGACGATAATGGCAAATGATAATTGTTTTTTTTCTTGGGGTGTATGTTAAATTGTTGTACTGAAGTATTAATGCTAAATATCAATAAGACTTAACACCAATGAAAACATAATTTTATTTCGTATATTCTGCAAGATGAACATGTATATATACTCATTATAACAAATTACTAGAAAAAAACACTACGGGTATCCTTGATAATTGGGCACATTGGATGAACTTCCACCGGGAGCTGAATTACCACCGCTACCCAAACCAGCTGAAGGACATTTACGACGGTCGTGTCCTGTTTGCGAGCATATGCCACATTTACGCGCATAAACGGTATCACCAACATCCATTTGGTTCCGTATATGCGTTCTTTTTTGCACTTGTCGCTGACGCAAATACTCCTTGTTACACACCATTTTAAATGGTTCCGGCGGCCAATAATGCTCAGCACCCACTGGATGCAACTATGCACTATAGGTGTTTAAGTATGCAGCAACACTATATTCCTTATCAATGTAGCTGATTGCCGGGAAACCTGTATGTTGAAAGCACTTTATGGCATGCGAGCACGACATGTGGTAGATGGACCATCTCCCACAAGAGCATAACCTTCTGGCTTCATTTACGGTGTGTGTATTATTCCCCCGATTTTGATAGATAGCAGTGCGAACTTCAAAAATATTTCGCTCGTTGCAATATTGTAAATATGAATGCCAATGTGCTCGTCCTGTATTTCTCAAATCTTTTCATTGGTATTGGCATAAATTCAACACCCCTCTCTATCAATGTTGATGCAACTCTAGCCCTTTCAACAAACCTCTCAAACATCTACTTGAATGACATTCGCACCATGGCAGTGACAGGCAATTCACGTGCAGACTTCAATAACCCGTTGAAAGACTTTGACACATTTGTAGTCAGAATTCCCCATCGTCTGCCACCATCCGCATGCAATGTCCACTTGTCAAGCTCATGTCGCATCAACCAACGATAGGATCCTTCGTCTTCCTGCCTGATCGATTCCATGTGCCTCTTGAATTTGCACTCTTGATGATTTGTTGCAGCCATCCACATTAAATCATGCAAGTCTTTGTTGGGATATGACTTCTGGAAATTAGCCTTTAGGTGCCTCACACAGAAACGATGGTATGCATACGGTTCCTGCCATGCAGGCAAATGCTGTACAGAACTTAAAATACCGCCATGCCGATCAGATATTAGACAAATACCTGAACGTTGTCTGACAATGTGCTCCTTCAAGTGGTTCAAAAATAGCGTCCACTTCTCTTGGCTTTCATTGGCACAAAATAGCAAAATCTGGGGGAAATATACTTCCATTAGCATCTACTGCAACAACGATCAACAATTTAATATCATACTTTTCATAGACATGAGTGCCGTCTATGGATATTACCGACGGCAATATACAAAACCATCAATTGCTGGTTTAAATGCCCAGAACACATATCTGAATATATGTTCTGGTATTCCTGAACTCAGCTCAAGCTTCTATTCAACAATATTCCTGGGGTTAAAGTGTTGCAATGCGGCCATGTACCTGGGTAGAGATGCAAATGACTTATCCCAGTTACCATAAACAATTTCAAACGCACGTTTGCGCCCGAGAAATGCCTTTCTTTTGGTAATGGTACACCAATATTCCTGGTGGACAGATGTAATACACTCTTTGATCATGTACCTTATGGACGCTTCAATGTGTGGAATCAAGACAAGAGAAATCAAGTCAACATCCAAGTTAAAGTGATTCCCACTGACTGTGTCCATTTCACAATTGTGGGTGCCAATGATTTACCCACAACCCACATATTTATTTTCTTCTTCCTCGCACACAACATCCAATTACAACCCGTAAACCATCTACGACAAATAACCTTGTACATATCCCGAGATGACTCCCATACCATCATCTCACGACACTTTTTTACGTTGTACATTTTCACCGCCCTGCTTAGGCGCGCTTTATCAGGAAAAAGCATGCCCTTTGACAGCACCATTGGTCTAGATTCATCCCACATTGCTGTCCGAATTTCGTCAATATCCCTTGTGAGGGCAACCGCATCCGACATACTTGGCAAATGATCAAGGTAGGGAATCTCCCTTGAATGAAACAGCACGTGAGGATCGTACACTCTTGGTCTAACGGGAGGTGGAGCATGCTCCCTCGTCAAATCAGGTTCATCATTCTCTTCCTCCTCATCATCACCCTCGTCAGGGAAGGGTGTGTCATCTCCAAACTCATCGGCATCGTTGTCATAATCACTATTCTCTTCCTGACTCTGCGCATCTGCCAGATCCCGATTAATATGTCGTCTTCGGGCAATTGAGTAAGGACATGACCATCAAGTTGCTCGTTTTCATTGCACAAATAAAATAATGAGTTACTCAGATTGGTCTAAACTTTACATATAACTTTATATATTCACTTACAAATCATAATGTGTTGATATCCCATGATGCACATTATCCTGTTGATGATGACTCCGGGATGGACCACTATGATCCAACACACCAAAACTAGACATATTTCAACTGGCCGTTGGTTCATAACTTGTAAAATTCATATCTTTATGGTACCCTCTGTGGAATATACGAGCGTTAATACAAATTTAATGCACAAAAAATATACATTGTAACACAAGGGAAAATTGAAGTTTACCACCCGGCTTGTGGATTATGTATACTAGGGGAGAAATTATTTCCTCGCTCCTCATTCATCCGTGGATATAAGCTTAGATCAAGCCAAACTCTTTCAGTCGGAACCTATTCGGCTAAAACTGCTCCAAAATAACCACCCGATGATTGAGGGATATCCATACTTTGCGCAACCTCATTATTGCGAACTTCTTCAGCCTTCACGTACATTTCCAATAGTTTTATCACAATAAATTCTCGGTATTTTATCCGGAGTCCTCAAAAAATCTCTAAGAGTTTCATCATCTTCGATGTTAAACTCAGCATAACAAGCAACCATTGAGGAGTCACATAATACGGATATCTTCCCGATTACCTTAATATTCACCGAACGTTTGCTCACACTCATTTTTTTACATAACAACGATACCAATGTATCGTACTCCATTATAAGTGGCAACTTAACATGACACTGTGGAGATAAACTATAACTTATTGAGTTATTCGCCACCACAACCTCACCACCCAAATATAATGAAACCCTAATTCTTCGCTCTTCGGACATTATAACAAAATGCAAAACAACTTAACGAAGAAATATTTCACAAGACTTGAGAATATTTCTGAATGGATTTTTACAAAATCCTTAACGTCTTTAAATAAGGCAAAAACCAATTCGGGGGGTCGAATTTTTTGAGGTATAAAGCCTTAAATAAGGGTGCTATAGCCATTTGAATTATTGTTATGTCTGTTTAGCCCAAAACAATTATTGGTGGGCCCACAGAGTATGTATAGCGCGGTAAGGAAGAGCATTATATATATAGCGCCTTTTAAAAGGGCTCTATACTTAACTGGGCAAACGACCGTTAAGGTATAGCGTCCTTTAAAAGAGCATTATATATAAAATGGTCAAATCTTTTTCTTTTTTTTAAACGTCTCGATTCTTTGAGTTCAAAAGAACTACATTTTGGTTCCGGACGATAGACATAGGTGGTCAAAACAAGTTAAGCCACTGTCACACGGGTAATAAAAAGACAAAAGGAGGAAGGAAAGAATCGAAAAGGGTGAAATAGAATGATGATGATAATGACGATCCTCCAAGTTTTGATAGTTGATAAGACGAGGAGATGAAGTTACATTTGACAAGACTAGTTGAAGTGATTTTCACTCTGTCATAACTCGTAGGCCCGTCCTTTCTTTCTTTCTTTCTCCCCCATTACTTTTTCTCTACAAAAGTCTACTCTCTCTCTAGTCTCTTCACTATTTTCTACTTTTACGTCGTTTATATTTAAGAAAATTTATTTTTTTTGTATAAAATTCTATACTCTATTATTTTTATAACGTCTAATATTTTTGTATAACTATAGCACTACTACTATATAGTATAACCTTTTGTATATAATTAATAAATTATTTGATTTTAGTATTAAACTTCACATAATTTATGGTTGAGAGTTCAATTCTGAAAATCAAATTCTGTATTATTGATTTTGGTATAACTAATATAATTTATTTTATACATAATAAAAATGTGAAATAAAATATGTATATTCACAGTATATGAATAAAAGTTTCTAAAAATAGATATAGCTTAAAATTAGGTAATTTATGTATAACAATCCATGCATAAAATGTATAATTATCATTTCACTACATAATATTTATTTATTACTCCCCCCGTTTCAATTTAGATGAGTTAGTTTGATTCGACACGGAGTTTAAGAAAAAAAAAAAAAAGACTTTTGAAATTTGTGGTCTTAAAAACTTAAGGGGTAAAAGCTTTGTGGGGTCATGATATTTGTGTGGTTATAAAAGTTTCTCATTAAGGATAAAATGAGTAAAATGAAGAGTTTTAAATTGAATTATTTCCAAATTCAGAAATGTGACACTTATTTTGGAATAGACTAAAAAGGAAAGTACCTCAATTAATTTGAAACATGAGAGTACTTATTTATTGCGTATCAATCTAGACATTATTATTCTCTTCATAAAATAATCAGCACATTATAATACTTTTTTAAAACTAAAAAAAACCACCCCAAATAATATTTATATTTTTCACTCTGAAGTGCTTTTTGCTCTGGACTACTCTTGCCTCCCTACACTAAATTTGAATTTTTTAGTTAATATGCGAGGTCATTTTAAAATGCAAATTAAGTACTCTACAATTTATTGGATAAGTTTATGTCTCAATATGTTATCTTTTATGATATTCATTTTATCCACAATTATGAATTTTACTTGTGAACAAAAACAAGTATTTTAAATTTCACATTTCAAGAAATATTCCTTCTTGTCCATGACAAACAAACATCAAATAAATCAAATCATCACCCTCAACAAGTAAAATTATTTAACTCTCTCACTTTCTATATATAGTGAGGCGGATACCCTCCAAGAACTTCAAAAGTTAAAAGTCCCCCACAAAACAATAGCCATGTTAGACGTGTTTAGTACAAGTTCTATCTCAGAAAACTTCTCCCCACCGACAGCGCCGCCGCCGCCATCACCGGCGGTGAGCCGTTACGAGCTACAAAAGCGGCGAGACTGGAACACATTCGGACAATACTTAAAAAACCACAAGCCACCATTGATACTATCAAGGTGCAGCGGAGCAAACATTCTTGAATTCTTAAAGTACCTAGATCAGTTCGGAAAAACCAAAGTTCACAACTGTTGTTGTCCGTTTTTTGGACACCCTCAGCCGCCGGCACCATGTACATGTCCGTTGAAACAAGCGTGGGGCAGCCTTGACGCGCTAGTCGGTAGGCTACGCGCTGCTTTCGAAGAGAACGGAGGACGCGCGGAGACAAATCCGTTTGGGGCGAGAGCAGTGAGGTTGTATTTGAGGGAAGTGAGGGATTCACAAGCTAAGGCAAGAGGGATTGCTTATGAGAAGAAGAAAAGAAAGAATAATAAGCGACATTTTCAGGAGCAAGAAAAAGAAGGAGATAAGAACTTGAAGCTGCCATAGACATAGTTACGTTGTTTCATGAGCTTTTTTGAATTTAGCTTTGTTGGATGATATGTATAGAAACCAGTTCTCTTTTTGATAACCAACCCTAATTTCCACCTCTTAGCTCCTTAGCTAGCCAATGTGGATATATAGTGCTCTTCCCTTTTTATGTTATGTTTTTGTTAGTACCATCGTTTTGCTGCAATTGAAATTTTTAGTAATTCTTCTCGTTTCCCATCCGCTTAATATATGTATATAGTAAAAAATATCTTTAAAAAAAGTTATTAGTGTCAATCTAGCTATTTTATATGTATAACGGTGAAAGAAAATTCAAGAGCAAAACCGTTGTCTAAGATGAGAAAATACAAAGAATTAAGTATATTGTGTTTTATTTACTGTTGCCGAACTTTTGTGTTATATGTTGCCGAACTTCTCATGTAAAAAAAAAAAGAGTACTATAGATAGAGGAGTAACTAAAAGAACTACATTTGTAATGACCATAAAACTGACCTATAGTCAAAATCTCACACATTAATTTTACTAGTTATTAAATATAAGCACATGCATTAAAATGGAGACTAATTAACTGATTAAAAAAAATTCATGACCTACGTCGTGGAGTACTTGAGTTACTAGAAGATTGCTTCAACGATAACTTAAAACAGTGCTTTCACCTTTTGAAATCTTTCACAGAAGGTTTGCTGACAGAAGAAAATAAAGTTCTTGATAGAAATTATCATACAATGTCAAAGGAATACCGGAGCAGGACTGTGTAGTGTGATCTTTTCCCTTTTTTGAATATAAATATTACTCCTATAAATATAATAAATATACATAATATATAGTATCAATCATTAGGGTATGTATATATTACTCCATTATACATGAATTCGATTGACTCATGTGAATGACTTAGTATATTATGTGTATAATAAGTCATTTACATATACTTGTCAATATAGAGTTCTTAAACACCAATTACCAGATAAATGCCTGTAGATCATATATGCATTTGAATTGAAGTTTTTATATTATAATATAATAGTCCTTATAACGGCCATATAATTTAGATTATTTGACCTTGTGAAAGCGACACTACAGAGAAACTATATTCCCTTATATAGGGAAAATCAGGTAACATGCATAAATTGGATTGGTGTAATACAGGCTAGCTAGTCTCACAATAAACTTGACCGTGTATGAAATATAACATAACGTGTCTCGTCGTTTCCATTTGATATTTTTCAATTATTTTGTTCCCTCTTTGTTTTCTATTAGTAGTCGTAATTTGTTACCGCAGTCACATGATTTCTACTTCTACTCAGAATAATTATTAATTCCTTCGTATTGGAAGAATCGATGGGACATGAATATTCCAAAATGGAAAAGAGAATCCTACCACTTCAAGTTTGTCTTCAATACATACACTACTTTCCTCTTGTTAATAATTGCTGCTACAAGAAAGTTCTCTTGGATGCATCAAATCGTCTTTTAAAAGCACATTCATTGGAGAAATGTGGTAGAGAAAAAAGGAGCTAGGGCAATAATTGCACTAAGATTCTTATTTTTGGGTTTTCAAATTGTGGAAAAGAAGCGTTTCCTCTTTGTGTAAAGCATTTAGTATTTTCTTGTTTTAGTCCTTAATTTCCATGATTGCATAGGTGGTAGTTTGCTTTGCGCCACTAGTTTATTTTTCTTGTGGTGTCACATTATTCAATTAGCTAGAATAAGTGCTCTAAAAGTCTAAATTCTCAAGAGTTATATTTTTGGAGGTTCAAGACAGAGTATAGGACAGGAAAAGTCAATAAGAATATGCATTTGTATTTAGAAACAATATAACAAGTCTTCTAGCAAGTTACTTATCATTCGCCATCAAAGTCTTGCAAGAAGTACATATATTTCTAATAGCGATACTAAAATAATTGCTTGTAGGGTTGATTTCTCTAATTTAATTATCCTACTCGCTTATGAGGGAGACATAAGAGGTCACGAAGTCTAACGACCCGACGGGTCGTTTTGAGCTTTTGCACTTCGCTTGCCAGTTCTCGGGCATGGCTAGCTCCGTGTGATGTATTATTACTTATGTAAATCGTCGGTTTTGGTTTTCAGGGTAATCGGAATGGTTTTGGATGAACAGTTCCCAGTTTGAAGCTTTAAATTCGAAAGGTTTGACCAAGTTTTGACTTGTTAGTAAATGATCTCGGATTGAAATTTTTATGATTTGGTTAGCTCCATTAGATGATTTGGGACTTAGGAGCGTGATCGGAATATATTTTGGAGGTCCGTGGAAGGTTTAGGCTTGAATTGGCGAAATTAAAATTTTGGCGTTTTTTTTTTTCCGGTTGATAGGTGAGATTTTGATATAGGGGTTGGAATGAAATTCCGGAAGTTACAGTAGGTTCGTTGTGTCAAATGTGACGTGTGTGCAAAATTTCAGGTCATTCGGACGTGGTTTGATATACTTTTTGATCAAAAGCGGAATTTGGAAGTTTTTGGAACCTTAGGCTTGAATCCGATATGATTTGGTTGATTCGATGTTGTTTGAGGTGTTTTGAAGATTGGTACAAGTTTGAATAGGGGTATATGACTTGTTCGTACTTTTGGTTGAGGTCCCGGAGGCCTCGGGATAGTTTCAGATGGTTATCGGAAAGTTCGGAAACTTGAGGTTGCAGCTGAAGCTGCTGAACCTGTCATAACCACACCTGCGGATTGGGGACCGCAGGTGCGGGCCCGCAAAAGCGGACAGGGCGCCGCAGATGCGGCCACAGGCGAAATGAGCAAAAATCGCAGGAGCGGAGAAAAAGAACGCACCTGCGTGACCGCAGGTGCGTATATGGCGTCGCAGGTGCGGTTGTGGAAAATTTAAGTGAAAACCGTAGAAGCGGTTAGGAGGGGCGCAGATACGGCCTCCCAGATGCGAGTAGTGCATCGCAGGTGCGAAATACCGGGACAGAACATATAAGATTTGGCCCTTCGCGATTTAGAGTGGTTTTTCACCATTTTTTCATTCGGGAGAGAGCTTGGGAGAGCAAATTGAAGAGGAAATTCAGGAGGGTTTCGTGGAGGTAAATTTTTTGGACCTAAACTCGATTCTATGATGATTTTTACTTGTTTAAACATGATATATGTGGAATTTAAAACCTAAAATTGGGGAATTAGGGCTTAAATTTTGAGAGTGTAAATTGAGGATTTGAGGGGCCATTTGAGGTCCGATTTTGATGTTCTTGGTATGTACGAAATCGTGAGAGAATGAGGATTCTATTGGTGTGATTTTTATCGTATTCCAAGACATGGGCTCGGGGGCCGGTTTGGACAATTTCGGGATTTTTGGGTATAAATTGGATATTTTCGAGAGGGCTTTGTTCCCTTAGCACATTTTGATGGTATAAACCTGTTTTTGGATAGATTTGGAGCATCCGGAGGCCGATTCGAGAGGCAAAAGCATCACGGGCTAGAGTTTGGACCGGATAGAGATAAGTAATGATTGTAAATACTGTTCTGAGGGTATGAAACCCCGGATTTCACATCGTTGTGCTACTTGAAGGTGACGCACACGCTAGATGACGAGCGTAGGGTCGTGCACCATTGGGGATTGTGACTTGGTCCATCCTGTACGACTATTAAGTCGCGTATTTTACTTGGAAACTATTTGATATTGTTATATTTTGGAAAATATTATTGTGTTTGGGGCTAAATGCCAGCCTTGTGCCGATTGTTTGGACCCTTAAGGGCTTTTACTACTATTTTTCCTCACTATTTTGGTTTAATGTTTACACTCAGTCATGCTATGTTCTTACTGTTTTCATAACTCGGTTTTATTCACTCCTTTTGATTTCATAAATGATTTTGAGCCGAATACTTGTTTTACTGTCAGCCTGAGGGGCTTGAGTAAGATCTGACTGAGTGAGGCCGAGGGCCTGTGTTGTGATCATGGGATCGGGCTGCGCGCCGCAGCATGTGGTACTGATTTGTGATATATGAGAGGCCGAAGGCCCGATTTATTATGCCACGAGGTGGCTTGTGATTGATATGAGGCCGAGAGCCTGTTTGATTATGCCACGAGATGGCTTGTTATTGCGCTTGGGCAGTAAGGGGCCCCTCCCGGAGTCTCTACACCCCCACTGAGCGTGGGTACCCAGTGTGTGTGATGTGTTGTAGCCCGAGGGGCAGTTGTTATTTCATATTGAAGCCCGAGGGGCTGTTCTTGATCTATGTTGCTCGAGGGGCGGTTCTTGATTCATGTTATGCCCGAGGGGCTGATTACGAGTGATTGTGAGGTAGCCCGAGGGGCTGGTTCTGTTGATATTGTGCCCGAGGAGCTTTATGGTACATGTTTTGCCCGATGAGCTGTTTACGTTTCTATCATTTTTACTCACTGTTTCTATCACTCGTTTGAAACTATTGAAAGTTGTTTTAAAAAGGTTTTTACTGAAATTGAGCATGATTTACGAAGTAAATAATTTCTGTACTGTTTTGGAAACGTACTGCATTTGCTGTAGCGTTACGACGCGGCTTACATGTTTTCTTACTGCTCAGCTTTCATTTACTTTTATTACTTACTGAGTTGGCGTACTCACATTACTCCCTGCACCTTGTGTGCAGATTCAGGTATTATTTTGAACCCGATTGCGGGTGTTGATTGCTCAGTGGAAGAGTCACCGGAGTTAGCAAGGTAGCTGTCTGGCGTTCGCAGCATTGCTTTTCTCCCTCTTGTCTTCCTTAGACTGTATTTAGTACATTTTAGATTCGTAGTTGTGTTCAGACCTTAGTAGATGCTCGTGACTTGTGACACCCCGATGTCGGGCTTGTGTATTTATTCCGCACTATCCATTTAGACTTACATCATGAGATTGTTGATTAATAAATAGTATTTTGTTGATTAATAAATGATATAAAAATGACCTTTATTGAATAATGGTTAATTTGGGAGTTGTGTCGGCTGGCCTAGTTCCGATAGGCACCATCACGACCGGGTCGGTTTTAGGGTCGTGACACGAAGATATCCTCTCATACACTGATTATGTGTTCTAAGCATTATCCATAATATTTCAAATTTAAACATTAAGAACGGTTGCCGATCGACCATGAAGTTCTAAACATTCAATTAAAACTTTTCGTACTCGGTCTTGTTTGTCTTTTATAATAGGAATGTTAATGGTTTGGTAGGTTATTTTATGAAATTATTTATCAAATCAATTTTTCGGTTACTTTATCTTATGTAACCAAAATTAGCTTTTTTTTTTTTAAAATCGTCCCAATCATCTCGTTTTCTCTTCGGTATTGGACGGTTTTGATTAATTTTTGATCTTTTTTCAAAATGTCATGTAAGAGTCACTAGTAAAAGTTAGAACGCAATAGCATGTGTTTACCCTGGAATCCGGATAACAATTGAATTTATATGGGGTTTTAAGGATCCGTGAACTAAAAGATACAAAAGGTTTAGGTTGAGGAAAATAAAGATAAAAACTCAACAACTGCTGTTAAAGTAAATAACCGCAGAATATAATATTGCTTAGAACAATTGTGCTTGATAGCGTACAAGAATTTTGAGAGATGGTCCTCCGGTGTAATGGTTTTTTTTCCCCTTTTATACATTCTGATTAAGGGTAAAAATAAGGTAGGTAAATTAATTACATCGTGGATCCCTGTAATTACGCCTTAATGGCCTGAAGTGGTTGAGAAAATCACGTTTGGGCGAGATATCCGGCGACGCTTGGTTATCCGTTACGAGTCCGGCTTCCGACCTTGTGTGTTTCTCCATCCGGTGGTGACTCATATCGAGCTCTGCAACGGTCTCGAAATGACTCGACCTCGGTTGTAGACGTGGCCGTCGTTCTACCTTGCATCCAGGTCGGGTTCGATGGCCCCGACTTGCCCCGGACCGGACCCAACCCGGTCGGGCTCAAGCAAAAAAGGGTATCACCCAATACAGATAGTCCCCTCGTTTATTAGAGAGTAATGATAATAAACGATATGATTGGTGACGTGATGCCCGTGACGTATGGCCATACGCCAGGTGAAAAAGCCATCGAGTGCTCTGACCACGCCTGCTGCAGGCATTTAATGCTTCTCTTAATTATCTGTCGCTTCGTGTCTGTGACTTCGCGATTCGTGCCACCGCCTCATGAGAAAAGTATAAACGACCCTTCCAGGTTCAACATTTCTTATCTTTCTCAAATTTTGCGTTGGTTGTATTTTCTTTTCATTTCTTCGTAAAGCTTTAAGAAATGGCGAAAACTTCACAAAGTGTTCCCTCTAGACCAAGCTCGGCCGCGAGCCCCGCTAGATCTGATGAACCTGCACCAGAACCCCCATTGAAAGCTTTCACACCGACTGGTTGCTCGGTATCTGCCGACTTCCAGGTTGAAAATCCATCATCGGTCCCAGGCCGCGGCGAACCGGCATCGGAGTATATTAGTCTAATCACTCCCGGTTGCCTAGACCGGGTGAGGGCTGAATGCAGATGGGAAGGGAAAGACCTGGTCGCCCCTTCCCGTGACGAGTCGATTATGACTCACGTTGAAGGATATCTTAGTGTATATACATATCCCTTCACCTTAGGCCCCTTAGAACCCATCATAGTGGAGTTCTGCCGGCGGTACGAGGTGACCTTAGGTCAGATCCACCCCTCGATGTGGCGGATCGTATATCTCTTTCGGTTTTTTGTTGAGAGAGTCGAGGGCGATTTTCCCTTTACCCTCGACCATCTTCTTCGACTATACAGCCCCCGAATATTTCGAGGGGGATTAATAAAACTGGCCCACCGGGCTAGCAAACCCCCCATTCTCCAGCATCGATGAAGACAAAGATCGAGGCTGGATGAGCAGGTTTGTCCGGATCAGGACGTCCGACCTGATTCCGGCCGATTGCATGCCATTTCCGGAGAGGTGGAACCTCAAACGTAAGTATTTTCTCACTGTTCATCTTTTAGAGTGTGTTTTCCTCAACTTCTTCCTGAAACCCCCTTTTCTTGTGCAGCGGTGACCCAAACTCCAGCTGCCGTCAAGGATCTGGCCGGCTGGGTAAACAAGATAGTGGCCCAGCGGCCATATTCGGAGCGAAACTGGAAGGAAATCTCCAAAGGTCGGTGGGAGGCGAAAAACCATGGTAAGCCTTCTTTTTGACCGGTAGCGCATTTTTTCCTGTATATCGGGAATGCATCATAACCCTCGTGTTTTGCAGGCTTGCCCAAGGACGCGGAGATGAGGTCTTCAATACTATGCCCCCTTCCGGTTCCGGGAGAAAATAAAAGGCCCGGGGAGTCCGGTACGGACGAGCCTCAAAGGAAGACTAAGCGGACAAAAAGNCTTGGACAAGGTTTCTCCAAAACTTTTTCAACAAACTGACTCGATTTCATCATCTTCGAGATCGTTTCCCTTAATCGCGCATGTGTATGCTGTCACATGCTCGTTTGGGTCCGAGGTCCCATTATACTTCGGGATATCGGGCATTCTAAATTTCTTAGGGATAGGTTTTGGGGCGGCACTGGATGGGAACGGTTTTTGTACAAACTTTTTAGCGTCAAGGCCCTTCAGGACCGGAGGTGCACCTGGTATTTGGTCGACCCTGGAGTTGTATGTTTCTACTTTTTTATTGTTGGCCTCGATCTTTTCCTCCCCCTTTTCGATTCGTTCGGTTAGTTCTTCTAGCCTCCTAAGAACCGCAGAATCAGCATCCGGCCCACCCCGTTCCGGCTGTACTGGGGTCGGATTGATGATTGCAGCTGCACGGGGAGCCTCCTCGGACCTGACAGGCTCCTGGACCCGGCTCTGGAGCTGAGCTATAGCCGATTGCTGGGCTTGCAGCATGTCAAAAATCATTTTAAGGTTGATAGTCTCTTCGCCGACTGCCTGGGCCCTCGAATCGTCCTCTCCCCGGACGCTATGCGATGATCCGGAGGCCTGATCAGTGTTGAGCGCCATCCGGGAACCGGCATCTATCGGGTTTTCGAGCCCGGGCATTCCATTGTTTCCTGTCTGCTGTTCAAGTTCGTTGTTGATTGATTGTGCCATTCTATGAGTTGGTAATTTGAATGTTAGATGGACTCTTTACAAAGAACCAGTGTATTGTGATGTGTCAAGAAAGAGTATCAAAGAGCTCACTAATATCCTTAGCCCCACGGTGGGCGCCAAACTGTTTACCCTGAAATCCGGATAACAATTGAATTTATATAGGGTTTTAAGGATCCGTGAACTAAAAGATACAAAAGGTTTAGGTTGAGAAAAATAAAGATAAAAACTCAACAACTGCTGTTAAAGTAAATAACCGCAGAATATAATATTGCTTAGAACAATTGTGCTTGATAGCGTACAAGAATTTTGAGAGATGGTCCTCCGGTGTAATGGTTTTTTTTCCCCTTTTATACATTCTGATTAAGGGTAAAAATAAGGTAGGTAAATTAATTACATCGTGGATCCCTGTAATTACGCCTTAATGGCCTGAAGTGGTTGAGAAAATCACGTTTGGGCGAGATATCCGGCGACGCTTGGTTATCCGTTACGAGTCCGGCTTCCGACCTTGTGTGTTTCTCCATCCGGTGGTGACTCATATCGAGCTCTGCAACGGTCTCGAAATGACTCGACCTCGGTTGTAGACGTGGCCGTCGTTCTACCTTGCATCCAGGTCGGGTTCGATGGCCCCGACTTACCCCGGACCGGACCCAACCCGGTCGGGCTCAAGCAAAAAAGGGTATCACCCAATACAGCATGCTTATTTGCAAAATATTTCGGCAAAACTCTCTAGGCTTTTTTTTTTTTAATTGTTTAAAAGGTGATAAGTCGGGAAAATGTGAAAGATGGCCAGAATATAGATCCATCTCACATACAATAATAGCGTAAAACAAAGGAAGCGAAGACAAAATAAATATAAATTGCATAGAGAATAGAGATATTAATCTAGTTGGGACTCAAGAATAAAGAATATATTTAAGCATCCAACAAGAGAAAATATAACATGAGAGAAAAGATATCAAATACCTTGTGGCTTGCTCAATAGGAGTAATAAAATGGGCTTGGGTGTTGGGACTTTGGGTGTTAATAGCATATTGACTTATATTCGTTTCTATAATCCCAAAACAAGGAATTTTTTATGTTTTATTTATTTTAAACTTAATATATAAAATATATTTTTCATCTACAAATTTATTCGGTATGATATTTTTTCGATTTATTTTTATAAAAATAAAAAACCTAACATAATTATACACTATGGTTATAGATTTGCATAAAAATCTATGATTTTAATATATAAAAATAACTAACCGATTTGATACAATTTGGTTCGTCAGTTTAGTCAGTTTTTAAAAATATAACACCCTTATTTTATAAAGTATACAAATACAAAACCAAATTCGTCGGTACCCCTATTTTATAAATCATACAAGTACAAAACTAATTGTGAGGGTGTAGGATAAGTGTTTAACCTAAAATTGGATTAATAGGTCAAAATGTTAAATTTTAGGGCACCAACAATTCGTTTAACACACTTACTCAAATAAAAACTGTCGGATTATGTGTTGTGGGTCGCTCCATGTGGGCTGACATGACCCGGTTAGGAGAGATAAGGGAAAGGGGTTAAGAGAAGTTACCACTAAATCACAAACTCCCATTAAAGTGAACCTGCAAAAAAGGAAGTGTTGGATTATCTTCCTTAACCACTATTACTTTGCCGATTTATGTTAAAAAGAAAACACAAAACTTTTTTTAGTGTAGGAATTTTCTATCCTCTCCACACGAAAAACACACACAAGTTAGGGTATTTAATTGGTGAAAGATTAACTTTGTTTTCTAGTGATTCAAAGTAGATTTGGGAGCAATTTTCTTGGTAAGAATTACAACGATTTCGCTGCGCGTAACAAGGTATACACAATTTTGTTGTTCTTGCTCCGTAATTTAAAGTAACAATGACATCAGAGCCAATGATACTATTCCTGGTTTTCATCTTCTTAGTCGATATTATATTTTTTAATACTGCTACCGGATTTTTTCGGCACTGTCGCAGTAAAAGAAAGAAAACGACACAATTGTTTGATAACAATTCTGAACTGTTAATCCTTATTGGAAAGGGAACAAAATTTGCATATAAAAAGAATTCTTTGTAGTGTAACTAATTAAGATTCGTTTGTTGACATAATACAATTAGTTTTTGGCTAATGTCCAATCCACTATTACACCAGGAATTTTCTTCATACTTTTTTTTTGTCTTTTAGTACTAAGGCAAATTTTCTTTCATAATTAAAAGGATCTTTGTAATCCATAAAAAAAAAAATACGTTGGTGCATAGAAGGAATTTGTGAATTAACTATTTAGTTTAACTTTCTTTGCCTCTGATGGTGCTTTAGAACAAATTCTAATTTTAAAGAAGTTGCTTAGCACCATGTTATATTGTGGAAAGCTTAAATTGAGATTTTCTGTGAAATTTTCTTGATAAACATTCACAAAAAGTAGCGATGAATTCTTTTGTTGTTAAAAAAAAATTAAATTTGGGAGATTGTCACATATATTTTCGGGAAGTTTCCCATAAATAGTGATATTTGTTAGACCAATCTATTTAAGTGATGACTGGTTAAACATAATTGGTGGAATAGAGCCTATAAGCTTATTATCTTGCAAGTCTATAGAAGTCAAGCAACAAAGCCTACTGATTTCTTGAGAAATTTCTCCACCAAGTAAATTGCTTCGTAGTCTTAAATAATTTAGTTTTGTTATATTAAAAAGGGATGAAAGGACATTACCTGAAAATTGGTTAAACGAAGTACAAGAACATTTGGTAATCTTAATGCCTATCATTGTCTGCTTTAGTGAATAAAAATTAGTTTAGTCCTAATCAGTCAATTGATATCCTTATACAAGTAATTGTGATATATATATATATTTGTCACGACCTCAGTTCGCCCTCCGTGAACTATCGTGACAACACCTAGTCTCTACGACTAGGTAAGCCTAACAAATGCGGAAAAAGAAACAATTACGGAAAGAAAATAATTAAAAACCGAGATAACAAGTTAAACAGTGTTTAAGATGCCGTCTGGCATATAACAGTACAAGAATCTCAATCTAACACTCCCAAAATCCGGAACCCCATGAATCACAAGCTAAAAGATTACAAAATAAGCTCTAACTCCAGAAATGTCTACCAATAAGGGAAATACAGAAAGGGCTATACTAGTACTGAGAATAAAAAGGGACTCTTCGGTCTACGGACGCGGCAGATATACCTCGGACTCTCTAGAAAGCGCCTCGCCTCAAGCGTGATAAGACTGAGTGGGAGTACTTGGATCTGCACATGAAAAACATGCGCAGGAAGGGCATGAGTACACCACAACGATACTTAGTAAGTGCCAAGCCTAACCTCGGTCGGGTAGTGACGAGGAAGGTCAGGGCCCTAATAAGGTTAAAGGAAATACAAGATATAACAGTATATAATAAGACAGTATACTTAAGTGCAGCAGAAAAAAAAAAGTAACACAGGATAGAAGAACAACCGCAACTTTAACAGAGACAAAGTAATCACGGAAATAAATACAGCTCAATGCAGAGATAACAACCGGGGGATCTCCAAGGATACCGTCCTGTAGTCCCTAAATATAAATATCCAGTAGATCTCTCGGGTGCAGTCCCGTAGTCCAACTCATAATGCGTGGGGATCTACCGGAGTCCCGATCCGTAGTCCCAAATGTAAATATCCAGTACTGGGGGAATCTACCGGGTGCAGTCCCGTAGTTCCAATATAAAAGTGCAGGGGGATCTCCCGGAATACAATTTCGTACTCCCAAAGTAAACATACAGGGGGGATCTCCCGGGATACCGTCCTGTAGTCCCAAAGTAAGCACACAGTAGCAACATAAAAGAATGCTCAATTCAATTCAAATCTCTATGCCAAAGTAAACAGGTATTTCTAGCCTAGCATGCTGCACATAATCCAAATAAGGTACTTTGAGAAATTAAAGCAATTAAGTCAACTAAACATGCTTCCCTTGGCTAATAGCAGGCTTAAATTACACACAGTATGAACAGGAAAAAGGAAATCACATTTATAGTTACTTAAAGAAAATGGATTTTCAACAACTAGCACAAGTACGCACTCGTCACCTCACGTACAAGGCATTTCAATTATCAACAAACCAAATCCTAAGGGGAGTTTCCCCCATACAAGGTTAGACAAGCCACTTACCTCGAACCGGCTCAAAATCAACCTGAAACCATGTTCTTGCCACGAGTATTCGACTCCAAATGGCCCAAATCTATTCAATTAAATTGCATAATGTAAATAACACTTCAAGTAACTGATTCTACGAATAAATTCTAAGCTAATACGCGAAATTAGGTAAAATGACCAAAATACCCTCCGGGCCCGCATCTCGGAATCGGGTAAAATTAACATTTTCAGAATCCTCTTACTCTCACGAGTCTAACCATATGAAAATTATCGAAATCCAATGTCAAATTCTCAATCAAAACTCGGAATTTAGGTCTAGGAACTTTCTCCAAATTTTCCCCCCAATTTTCATCTCAAATCCAAAATTAAATGATAAAACTAACAATAGGTTAATGGAATACAACTAGAAAGGGATAAGGAATTGTTACCCACTGATTTCCTCTTCAAAAATCTCCCAAAATCGCCCTCTCCCGAGCTCCCAATCAATTTTTCTAACTTTTGAACTAAACCCTCGTTTTGCCCCTTTTTCTGACTAGGGATTTCGCACCTGCGGTCCACCTACCGCTTCTGCGGTAGCGCTTCTGCGTTCTACCCCACCGCATCTGCGGTTCTCACATAAAAGCCTGGGACCGCACCTGCGATCGAACATTCGCACCTGCGATAACGCAGGTGCGCTTAACCAGCCGCTTCTGCGGTTCCAGCTCCCATGGCCCAATTCCGCATCTGTGACCTACTGGGCACTTCTGTGAGCCCGCTCCTGCGGTCCCCTAACCGCAGGTGCGGTTATGAAAGAAAACACAGCTTCAGCTGCCAACTCCAAATGCCTAACTCTCCGTCAACCATCCGAAATCATCCCGAGGCCCTCGGGACCTCAACCAAAAGCACGAACAAGTCATATACCACTATCCAAACTTATACCAATCCTTAAAACACCTAAAACAACATCGAAACATCGAATTAACATCGGATTCAAGCCTAAGAACTTTAAAAAACTCTCGAATTAAGCTTTCGATCAAAAAGTCTATCAAACCTCGTCCGAATGACCTGAAATTTTGCACACACGTCACATTCAACACTACGGAGCTACTCCAACTTTCGGAATTCCATTTCGACCCCAATATCAAAATCTCACTATCGAACCGGAAACTTCAAAAATTCAACTTTCGGCATTTCAAGCCTAATTAAGCTACGGACCTCCAAAACACAATCCGAACATGTTCCTAAAACCGAAATCACCCAACGGAGCTAACGGAATTCCATTCCGAGGCGGAATTGACACTGTTACGACTCCGGTCCAAATTCTAAAACTTAAACTCTCATTTAGGGGACTAAGTGTCCCAAAACTCTCCGAAACTCCAAATAAATCCTCCCGGCAACTCATAACAGCAGAAACAACACGGGGAATGCAGTTAATAGGGGATCGGGGCGTTAATTCTTAAAACGACCGGCCGGGTCGTTACAATATTGATGCTTCTTTTATTCTTTTCCCTAGTGCAGCTGGGCCATCCTTGTAACGATCCGACCGGTCGTTTTGAGACGTAGCGCTTCGTTCAATAGTTTGAGGCCATTTGTAGCTTCACTTCAGGTATTATGACTTGTACACATGGTCGGAATTGGAATTCGGAAGTTCAGAGTTGATTTGAAAAGAAAATTCTCATTTCGGAAGCTTTAGTTGGAAGAACTGACTAAGGTTGGATTTTTGCGTAAACGATCTCGGAATCGGGATTTGAAGGTTCCAATAGGTTCGTATGATTATTTTGGACTTGGGAGTATGCCTAGGTAGGGTTTAGGATGACCCGGGAGCGTTTCAGGGCCTATTGTGGAAGTTAGTATTTTGGAAGAATTTCATAAATTTGGGTAGAAGTGCATTCCAATGTTGTCGATGTCCGTTTGGGATTTCGAGTTTGGGAATAACTCCGTATGGTGATTCTGGTATTGGGAGCGCGTCCGAAAGTGGATTCGAAGGTTCGTAGGTCATTTTGGGGTCATTTGGCGGAAGTTAGAAATTTAAAGGTTTTTGAGAAGTTTGACCGGAAGTGGACTTTTTGATATCGGGGGTGGATTCCGATTCTGGAAGTTGGAGTAGGTCCGTAATATCAAATATGACTTGTGTGCAAAATTTGAGGTCAATCGGACGTGATTTGAAAAATTTCAGCATCGGATGTGGAAGTTAGAAGTTCAATAGTTCATTAGGCTTGAATCGATGCACAATTAGTAGTTTTGATGTTATTTGGTATGATTTGAGGCTTCGAGAAGGTCCGTGTTATGTTATAGAGCGGGTCAGTGTGATTGGACGGGATCCCGGGGGCCTCGGGTGTGTTTCGGGTTGTATCGCGCTCTTATTTGATGTTTCAACGTCATTTCTTTGGACATAAAGGGTACCATATTGAGAAAATGACCTTTGATTTGTGATTGGATTAAACCATTAGATCCATATCATAATTACGGAGCCATAACAAAAAGAATCGTCGAATTTGGACATTGTGTGAGAGAGTTATGCCCATTTTCATGTCGGGAAAAACTGCTAGTTTTTTGTGTGGTAGCAATTGCGAACATCTCTATCGCAATTGCGATGCCCAGTTCGCAGTTGCGAACCTTTTGTCGCAAATGCGACTTTTTCCAGCCTTATTTTTGTTCGCAATTGCGAAGGCTTCTTCGCTTTTACGATTGTGAACCCTGGATCGCAAATGCGACATCAACAGCTTGTTTTCAGATGTGTAATTTGGGTTTTTGCTTCATTTTATCATATTTTGAACCCTAGGTTCGAGAGTGGGCGATTTTGAGATAAGATTTTTATATCAAATCATTGGGTAAGTTCCTCTAACCAATTTTCAATTAAAATTTGTGAATATACCTTGAGGTTAACATCAAAATTCATGAGAATCTAAAGGAAAATTTGGAGAAAAGTGTACAATCTTTCAAAATGTAAAATGATGATTTGAAGGACGAATTGGTATCAGAATTTGATAATTTTGGTATGGTTAAACTCGTATAGGAATGGGTGTTCGGGTTTTGTAAATTTTCTCGAGTTCCGAGGTGCGGGCCCCGGGAGTTAACTTTTATTGACTTTTTGCAAGTTGTATAAGGATCATAGCTTTGTTAATTGCAATTGTTTTTTCTTGCATTGTTTGATGTATTTAAGTCGTCTTTGGCTAGATTGAGCCTAGTGGTGGTGAATTGGTAAAGGAAAAGCTAAATTGAGTATTGAGTTGGCCGAATTGAGGTAAGTCTCTTGTCTAACTCTGTGAGGGGAAAACTACTGCTAGGTGATATATTGAATATGTGTAACTCGTTGCGGGGGCTACGTACATACGAGGTGATGAGAGTCTGTACGTAGTTAGACTCATGTTATTGTCTGGGTAGACTTAGGTTCACACCATGCTATACTTGCACTATAAGGATTATCTTTGCTCGCTTAAATTCTTTTATTTCGCATTATGACTTGAGACTAGACATGCGTAGAGTGATAGACTCGCTATTGTAGAGACTTCATGAGTTTCATGATTAGTCGTGGAACAATTGCACTCCTCTTATGAAATTGTTTCCGCGATATATATATGTTTCATTGAGAGATTTTTCGTTAAAGAAATTATAACTCACACGTTTATTTGTGAGTGGGGTCACTGTCGCGCCCCTTTTTCTCGCAAAATCGGGTTTCGACACGTGACAACTCTTTTAAGGAAGGGTTTAAAAAGAGAGAGTCGCCACCTAACGGATAAGGTGCGTTAGGGAACCTATTTGCAAATAACTTTGTTTGACCAGTTTGCATCACCAAAGATTGGGTAAGGGCTCAAAATTACCTCGAAGAGAAGGCGTTAGGCACTTTTCAAGGTCCACAACTGTGGTCCCGGCTGAACTCAATTATATGAATTAGTCTATGTGATCAAAGCTAAGAAACAAGGAGTTACTAAACGTGAATAAACAACTGAAAGACAAAGGGGAGGGGATCCTAAGTTTTTTAGCCTAAAGGATCACCCCATGCGACATAAATAATACTTCGTAACTCCCTCGAGATGGGGTGTTACTCATATTATTCAGCGGGCACAGACTATCATCTCCTACTACCCAATTACTATCTTTAAGTTGTTTATTTAAAGCGCACAAGTTAATTCTAAGTCGTGTCCTACGCGTGCACTACCCGTCCCATGCCTATGGTCCAGGGGGCATTTGGACCTCTATTTCAGGGTGATTCTAAACTTTAACTTAGGCTGCTCAAAAATGGAAAATACTAAGCGACAGACAAAACAGTTAGGACTTTCGAATAGAAACAAGTATAGGCTCAAGTTAGCCTTCGCATTTAGACATCAAACGCACGCCAAATTAGTTAACATTGACAGATTTTATTAATTTTAGAACCCTATAGGCGGGATGTCTATGTGATATTGAATGAACGAACAAACAATCACGTACAAAATCAGTTTCTTAATGCGATAAGTAGAACCTACATAGGCTTGCCTACTGATTTAACATAATACGATTAAGCCTATTAGCATGGTATCTAGGTGTTTATGTGATAGTAGACAGTGGCAGGTCACAGAAGCAGATCCAGAATTATTTGTTTGAATCCTATAGGCATGTTTTCTAGTGAGGGTAACAACACAATATTTGGAAACTCGGGCATAACTGATAATTAAGCAAATTCAAGCCTGTAACGTGAATTCTACAAATTTGCTCCAGTTTTAGATCCTATAGGCATGATCTCTACTATTTGATCCAGTTTTAGATCCCATAGGCATGATCTCTACAATTTGATCCAGTTTTAGATCCCATAGGCATGATCTCTACAATTTGATCCAGTTTTAGATCCTATAGGCATGATCTCTATAATTTGATCCAGTTTTAGATCCTATAGGCATGATCTCTACAATTTTAACAGGACAACATGTAAACAGGCATTTTTCACAGTTTCCTATAGGCATGGTTTCTAGCAAAGCAAAACATAACAGAACCAAGCATTAAGTCTATAGGCATGGTTGCTCGTATAGGATGATTAAACATAATAAGGTACATATAGGCATGATTTCTAACACTTATAATAGCACATTGTTAGACCTATAGGTAGGATTTCTGCGCAACTTTTATATGCAAAAAATAAGAAACCCTTCCCAATTTCACTAATACTCCAGAATTGTTATTACAAAATAATTACAGACCATAAATTAATGCAATGAATTACAAAGTGACTGAACTATAGGGAGCCTACAACAGGCCCAAATACACCTGGCCAGACCAGGCCTTCAACTCACAATAACTCCAAAACCCATGTTCACAACATAACCTGTTGTTGAGTGATTCACCCATATATCGAGGCTAAGCATACAGAACCCAAATCCCCAGTGTGTCAGAGTTCCCAAGGGCTTCACGAACCCAGGCAGTGCTCATACTAGAGAAATTGATCAGAAGCAGTTCAAGGAAAGATTAGGGACCAAGTCCTAGTATTTTAGAGTTCACAAGGGTCTCACATGGGCCTCGAGCAGTGCTTACACTAGGGAGGTCGAGGACGGAACCTAAATAGCCTTGGCTTTCAGCCGTCTAAGAATGAGGATTCAGAAAGGCCAGATAGTAAATGAATAGGAGATAGTCAAAGAATTGAGAGGACAGAACACATATACACAAACAAGTAGTAGACATGCTTGAACTTAGGCAAACCTAGTCAAGTTTTAGGAATAAATCACATGATAACAAGGCAGGTTCATAAAAAGATTCACAGTGATAACAGAAGATCTAGATTAGATTAGGTGCAAACATTGGTGTCATAGAAAGGATCACATTAGCAACAGATTAAGACAGGTAAAAAACTGATTAAGGCAGTTATTAGAAGTGTCATATCACAGTAAGAATAGAGTTAAACAGGCCACATTATAATGTACTCAAAGCAGAGTTGTTATACTATTAAGGAAGACATCTACACCTAGTTAATCAATCCACAGGAAAGTCATAAAAGCATAGTTACAAGCAGGTTCATAACTTAAACTTCGAGAGATAGTTATCAATAACATAGAGTTAAGCAGGATTTCATTAATCAACTCAAATAAGGTTCAAACATGTCTCAAACTGCAAGAAATAGCATTTAGGATAACATAGTCCAATTGTAGTAACACATTGAGCAAATAATCATAATGAAATGGTAGAGGGTCTAGTAACTCACCAGTTGAGATGAAACAGGGAATAAAGGAATCCAACAGTGTAGTGAATATCACCAGACAGAAGCAAGAACTTGGGGATTTCTGGCCTTGGCTTTCAGCCGGCCAGGAATCAAAACACAGAGCAAAATTATTCAAGAGAGAGGAGAAGCACACAGTTTTTGTATATTAGTGAAATGATTTTCGAACTCAGAACTTCTCTTATTTTTTTTAAGGGGAGTGGGGAGGGGTTTAAATAGTGTAGAAACTAAACACATAATATGGAAAATAATTAATTCAGGCATCCAAATCAGTAAGGAAAGGTAAATTCAAAACCCTAGTTTTAGATAAATCACACAAAATCAGTAGAGAAATAACTTAATCACACATTGCGTAAAGATGAACATGGACAGGAAACTATACAAGAGAAACCAGAATCGAACTAGATTTGGTTCGAGTAAAAAGGGTCTGAAACCCTAATTAGGGTAAACCACAAAATCGGCAGAAAATAAGGCAAAGAATCACATATTTGCATAAAACGAACATAGATAGGAGATTAGTCAATAGGAAACACAGAATCTAACCAGATTTGGTTCAATTAGAGAAGATCTGAAACCCTAATTTGGGTAAGTAAAAGAAATCGACCAAAATAGGCAGATTCACAGGTAATAGAGTGAATAGAGACAGAATAATGCTAAAAATCAAAGTTTGAACCAGTTTAGGTTCAAATCAAAAGAGAATCTGAAACCCTAACCTTTAGGGTTAAGTACGAATCAGCCAGATACGAGAGAATCGGTACAAAATAACACGTTTGGACTCAAGGTCGTCAAGATTCAAGAGGTAAACATAGATTTAGGACCGAATCAAAGTGGGGTACTT
>NC_031990.1:47392986-47406429 GCF_001879085.1 Nicotiana attenuata | reverse complement strand
GGAATTTTAGTGAGGCGGCGGAATTAGGGTTCATCAGAGGGGGGGGGGGGGGAACAGAGGCGATGGAATTAGGAGAATGGGGTTAGGGTTTGGGAGTGAGGGGATATATGGAAAGTGAGGGGTCGTTTATGAGCCGTTGATCATTTTTGATCAACGGGATTTGAGCAGGACTATCGGGTTTAATTGAGTGGGTAAGGGTACTGGATTAGGTGTATTGGGCTTGGGTAATTGGGTTATGTTTGGGTAGCCTAGGTCCGAAATTAATTGTAGGATTAGGGCCAGATTTTAAATACCCAATTTTAATAAATAAATAATTTATAAAAATAATAAATAAATAACAAAAATATTATTGTGCATGAAAATGATTTAAAACAAATATGTAACACTATAAAAATATAAAAGTTTATTTTTTTGCACAAAATAATATAATCATAAGTACATATGGGCTATTATTGCATAATGTACAATTTAGTCTTAGAAAATGCAAATGTAATTATAAAAACTGCACTGAAAAAATATTTAAACATTATGTTGGTATAAATGTTAAATTTAGATGATTAAATCATCATAAAAATAATATGAAGGATAATTATTGGATATTTATATTATAAAATACAGGAATAAATTGATTTAAAGCTTTTAAAATTTATGAAAAATACTTATGCATGCTTATAAATCAAATGATGATGCATGTGCACTATATATATATATATATATATATATATATATATCAACAACTGCCCCTCTTTAACCGGGAAGGATGAAAGAGTTGTCGGGTAAAGAAATGATGACCGATTTTGACCGAATGGGGTTTTTGAAAAAATATAGGCCGCACCCTAGTCTCTGAGCTGCCTAAATATCCTTGGTTTTGCAGGAATCAGGCCATGTGTAGTTCTGGATCCAACGGTGAACGAAACCGATGGCGTTGTTATATGGATGGTCGTGTGTTTTGGAAAGGGTTCTTTTGAGTAGGATAGTGTCGGATGAATTTATGCGAAGTCGCGAATGTGAATTTGAGATGTTATGGATGTATCACAGGGCAGATATCTGAACGGTCATAGAGTAAAAATGAGTAATTGATGGGAGTCGGTTACGTTTGAAATAACGGCAGGGTGCGAATGATGTGAGCGGAAACCGGAGCAAAGGTTGCTCCTGTTTGAAGAACGGTTATTTCCTGGATTACCTGCAAAACTTAAAACACGATGCCCGCAAATATATATAGGCTATTGCGGGAATTTAAATATGATGCAAATTCCCTTTGGACCATGAAGCTTGTCTTCGGACGGTGAGGATGATGTCCTTAGACCATGACGTCCTGGGCCATGAATCGTGAGATAAGAGATTCGCAGGCCATGAAATAATGTTCTCGGGCCATGAGAATGGTGCCTCTGAACCATGACGCCTTTGAATAATGATGTGTAGTATTGAGAGATCCTCAGTCCATGACATGGTGTCTGTGTCTCCAAGCTATGAGGATGATGCCTTCGGACTCTGACGCCTTTGGATAATCTGTTGATGTTTTAGCCCATGTAATGCAAAGACATGATGGTGGATCATATAAGCGAAACAAGACAGAGCTTAGTCTTGCATACGATTGGGACAAAGCTTAGCCCCGGGAAGGCAAAATAGTGCTAGTTTTCAAGTAGCATTCGGTATTGGGCAAGGAAAGGCAGAGCTTAGCCTTATGCAAAATGGGAGACAATGCTTAGTCTCATGGAATTAAAGGAGACAAGGCTTAGTCTCATGCAATGGAAGACAATGCTTAGCTTGTGCAACTGAGAAGAGGCTTAGCCTCATGCAAAATGGGAGACAATGCTTAGTCTCATGCAATTAAATGAGACAGGGCTTAGTCTCATGCAATTGAGGAGGCAGGGCTTAGCCTCATGCAAGAAGAGGAGACAATGCTTAGTCTCATGCAATGGAAGGCAGTGCTTAGCCTTGTGCAGCTGAAGAGGTAGGGCTTAGCCTCTAGCAAAATGGGAGACAATGCTCAGTCTCATGCAATTAAAGGAGACATGGATTAGTCTCATGCAATTGAGGAGGCAGGGCTTAGCCTCGTACAAAAAGAGGAGACAATGCTTAGCCTCGATGCAAGGGAAGGCAGTGCTTAGCCTTATGCAATTGAGGAGGCAGGGCTTAGCCTCATGCAAAATGGGAGACAATGCTTAGTCTCATGCAATTAANAAACTATACAAGAGAAACCAGAATCGAACTAGATTTGGTTCGAGTAAAAAGGGTCTGAAACCCTAATTAGGGTAAACCACAAAATCGGCAGAAAATAAGGCAAAGAATCACATATTTGCATAAAACGAACATAGATAGGAGATTAGTCAATAGGAAACACAGAATCTAACCAGATTTGGTTCAATTAGAGAAGATCTGAAACCCTAATTTGGGTAAGTAAAAGAAATCGACAAAAATAGGCAGATTCACAGGTAATAGAGTGAATAGAGACAGAATAATGCTAAAAATCAAAGTTTGAACCAGTTTAGGTTCAAATCAAAAGAGAATCTGAAACCCTAACCTTTAGGGTTAAGTACGAATCAGCCAGATACGAGAGAATCGGTACAAAGTAACATGTTTGGACTCAAGGTCGTCAAGATTCAAGAGGTAAACATAGATTTGGACCGAATCAAAGTGGGGTACTTGCCATGTTTAGGCAAGTACCTAAGTTATTTCATAAAATAGCACCAAATAAGGAAAATATCTCGAGATGGTAGGTGAATGGGGAAAGAATCCCATTTTTTTAAGCAAATCCACTAGGCGAGGTGCCTAGGGTTAATTTTATTAATAATAAAAAGCAAACCACATAGGAAGAGTACAAATAAGGGGGACAATAGCACCAGTAGTGTTGCCTCTATGCCTTGGCTATATAATCACTCCTCTGCGCCTCACATTGCCTTATGATGGCAGCCTCATGTAGAGGATCATTGTGTTGCTGCCGGCAAAGTCTCACGAGGGCATATAATCTCATAGCCGTTTGAATATCTTCCCAAAGGCATGGGACATGAGCAATTACATACTGGGCTAAACCTTACCTTACAGATCCTATTGAGGCATAAAAAATACCTCATCTATCAGCAAGCATGAAGAAAAAATGAACTACTAAGAACTAAGTACTCTATGATCATCACAAAGTTTATAACATACTCTGTGATGATGTTAGAAATGATGATACTTAAAAAGTGATAAAATAACACAATGTAAAAAATTGAGTCTTGCCTCTCCTTTTTCAACCTTGTACACTCTTTAGTTTGTATCTCCTTGGCTTCCTCTTCAAACCTCTTCAATATGTATGAAAAATGCATCATTTCTTTTTGGAGCGACTGGACCTCGTTGAAGTGGTTGAGGCAGCCACTTTTTGCTTTGCGGCTCTCATAGGGAGTCGCCTAATTTAAGTTCCTCATTTACCTTGCCGTCCCAGCTATGTTGCCTCTCGTGAGTCTTCTTCATGTTTTTAGTGGATCCACTTCTCATATGTCTAGGTGAAAGATCTCCCTCTCTAGCTACATTTTTAAAGGATGCATCCAGGAGTTCTTCCTCTTCCCCTTCTTCATAAAAACCTTGCCCCATATCCGCACCAAATGCATCAATAGGATTATATCTTGCACTAGCGCTCCTTGCTCATTCCTCGGATTATCAAGAGCTCTCAAACTCTCCATGTCATGAGACACAAGAGCTTGGAGTATGTTTGTAGGAGTCAAGTTAAATTTCATATTTATTGCATTTGTATTTGTTACCTTTCCAGTAGCTACAATGTTGGGTATCACCATAGCATCAGATGGGACTCCAATTTCCTTTGAACCTGCTGCCTTAGAGTGCAATTGTTCCTGTTCAGATGGTATAAAAACTGCTGCATTTGGACTTAGACCTCTCTTTTTTGGCAAGCTAGTAGAGGAAATTGAAAGCTGCTCCACGACTGCCTCACCCTTTGCTCCCAAATTTTTCTATCCAGAATCGTCACCTGAGCATTGGGCTGCCGCATCGTCACTATCGTCATGGAAGCTATCTGCATAATCTTCTTCTTCCTCCTCTTCAGCTTACTCAGCCCAGGTCTTGCAATTAACAAAAATTGCACTCGCCGCAACTGTTGATCCTTAGAACTAGTCTTCTCATTTGTAGAATTTGATTGTGAAAGTGATGCCATACCTTTCTCCACATGTTGATTGTTTCCTGTAGATATCAATTGCTGCCCCGTATCACCTCCTTGCTCACCAAAATATGCCATAGATTGTGAAGGAACCTCGTGAACCGAGGTATTCAAAGTAACCAATGGAGCCTTGATCTTTGAGTGGTATGCATTAGCATAGCCGCCTGGGATTCCTTTATCATATTAGCTAATTTTGGACTGGAGAATTGTAGTATTGGTACAACTTCACAAGGTATTTGGATATTAATATCACAACAGAAACTATTTCTGTCGAACCATGTACTCGAGCACCTATTTCTTTTGAAGTTTGCTGCTGTACCTCACTGCCTGAAGAGTTAGTTTTTCCAGTTATTAGCCTTGCCTCATCACCAATCTGTTGCTTCGTATTCCCAGCCTCCTTCGCATCTTGCTCATGTTCATTCACCAAAGCATCAAAGGAGTTCGAAACACCAATGGCCTTTGATGATAAAATCTGATTTTGGAGACCTGGAGATTTATTTTTGTTGGGTGTACGATTCATCACTGTCCAGTCCTTGCTCTTTGTAGCAGAGTTGCTGGGAATTGTAGCAGATTTCCTTGCCTGCCTAGCACCTTTAGCCATTGAAAGCCCAATCTTAGGAGTATCTAGATCCACCTTTGTAGTCCATGCACCAGTAGGTGACAAAGCTCCAGGTGCAGCATTATCCTGCCCTATAGTAGTTCGATCACCAATTGCCATATCATCCTTTGCCTTCTCAATTTGTGTAGTAGATTCAGCTCGATCAACAGCAGAAGGTTTAGCAGCAGGTGCATCAGTATGTTTCAGAGCAGCAGTAGGTTTCAAAGCTCCAATATTAGCCTGCACCTCCATCTGAAATTTCCAAATTCACAGCCTTAGAAGCTGTAGCATCTGCACACCCCAAAGCCTCAACACCTACATGTTCATGCCCCTCATCATTCACAACATTAGCTTTGTAACCTGCTGCATTAACAGCTTGTTCACCTGTAGCAGTAATAGGTCGATCACCTCCTGCTACTGTCACTATACCACTGCCATTCCCTTAATTTTTCAACACCCTACTTCCTGCTTCTACAGCCATAGCTTGAGACATCCTAGCTAAGGCACGATCAACAAGGACAATATCAAGATTCTTTGAGTTCCCTAAATTGTCATCAGGGATATTAGCATCAGTTAACGCTACTTTTGGTCCATCTGTTGTTGCTGCGTGAGGCGGCGGAATTAGGGTTCATCGGGGGGGGGGGGGGACAGAGGCGGCGGGATTAGGGAACTGGGGTTAGGGTTTGGGAGGAGGGGATATATGGAAAGTGAGGGGTCGTTTATGAGCCGTTGATCATTTTTGATCAACGACTGGGATTTGAGCGGGACTGGGTCGGGTTTAATTGAGTGGGTAAGGGTACTGGGCTAGGTGTATTGGGCTTGGGTAATTGGGTTATGTTTGGGTAGCCTAGGTCCAAAATTAATTGTAGAATTAGGGCCATATTTTAAATACCCACTTTTAATAAATAAATAATTTATAAAAATAATAAATAAATAACAAAAATATCATTTGTGCATAAAAATGATTTAAAACAATTATGTAACACTATAAAAATATAAAAGGTTATTTTTTGGCATAAATAATTTAACCATAAGTACATATGGGCTATTATTGCAAAATGTGCAATTTAGCCTTAAAAAATACAAATGTAATTATAAAAACTGCACTGAAAAAATATTTAACTATTATGTTGGTATAAATAATATATTTAGATGATTAAATCATCATAAAAATAATATGAAGGATAATTATTGGATATTTACATAGTAATAAAATGCAGAAATAAATTAATTTAAAGCTTTTAAAAATTATGAAAAATACTTTTGTATGCTTGTAAATCAAATGATGATGCATGTGCATTATTTTGAAAGTATATATCTATCTATATATATATATATATATATATATATATATATATATGGAAAATATGAGAGAAAAATTGGGTATCAACAGTCACAGACCCGTTAAAGCTTCTTATTCTAATGGGACTGGGCCGTACGCCTCGGCAGGTTTTATGTACTACATTCTAATGGATCGGACCGTTTGCCTCGGCAGGATTTATGTACAACACTCTCATGGGAGCGGGCCATTCGCCTCTTCAGGATTTATGTACCACACTCTCATGGGAGCAGGCCATTCGCCTCGGCAGTTTAATAGATGCATCTATGGTTCGTGCCATTCAACCCTCGGCAATGCACAGATTATGATGGGATCGGGCTGTACGCCTCGACATTTCTATAAAAATATTCTCATGAATTCGTGCGTAATATTTGTCCATAAGCCAGTATATCTGTGAGTTATCTTGGTTTGAAGTATAACGACCCATTATGGTGAGGTCCACTATATATATACATATACATGCTCCATGTGAGGAGGAATTTGCTAATTGAGAGCTTTTCCTAACCAAACCGCACGACAAGAAAGAACAAATGTGAAACTTTTCCTAACTTGGTAGCCTCTGGGGGATAAATACAGACGTCTCCGTACCGATCCCTCAGACTCTACTAAGCTTGTCCGTGAGTTGCGAGACCTATGTAACGTAGAGTTCTGATACCAACTTGTCACGACCCGGATTTCCCACCCTCGGGAGTCGTGATGGCGCCTACTCGTAGAAGCTAGGCAAGCCAAATTTAATTACCTTTCGTTTACAACATAGTCCCTTTTATTCATCTATGGCAACAATATCAAAATAACGAAATTTAATAGTAGCGGAAGTCTTAATTATAGAAACTGAATCAAAATGCGGAATAGTCAATATAAGCCTCTACCCAAGACTGGTGTCACAATACTCACGAACTGCTAAGAAATACTAAATACAAATGTCTGAAAGAACACATAAGCTGTTTGTCTCGAATACAAAGAGGCAACAGACTAAAAAGAGAGAATAAGGGAGACACCGGGCCTGCGGACGCCTGCAAGGCTACCTCGGGTCTCGCTGGACTGAAGGCCTGCTCCCGTACTAATGCTGCTGCTGCTGCTCAAAACCTGGACCTGTGCAAATAGCACAGAGTGTAGCATTAGCACAACCGACCCCATGTGCTGGTAAGTGTCTAGCCTAACCCCGGCGAAGTAGTGACGAGGCTAGACTGGACTACCACATAAACCTGTGCAATTCTATATATACAGCAGAATCGAAATACAAGGCAAGTAAAAACATTATGGGAGGGGAAGCATGCTGTGGGGAGATAACAATTTCAAATATAAATGGACTAACACTAAGGAAAAGCACAACTCATACAACAATAAAGAACAGAGATCAACAAATGCACGGCATCACCCTTCATGCTTTTACTCTCATCCTCACCAAGCAATAATATAAACAAACGTGCACGGCATCACCCTTCGTGCTTTTACTCTCATCCTCACCAAGCAATAAAATAAACAAACGTGCACGGCATCACCCTTCGTGCTTTTACTCTCATCCTCACCAAGCAATAAAATAAACAAACGTGCACGGCATCACCCTTCGTGCTTTTACTCTCATTCCTCACATATAATCAATAGAATAGGCACGGAATGGCACATCGTGCGGCACGGCATCACCCTTCGTGCTTTACACTCTTCCTCACAAGAACAAACAATGCACGACATCACCCTTCGTGCTTTAACACTCTTCCTCACCCAATCAACAATCACAAACAAGGGCAAGGGAATAATAAAACAAGAATGGAAGTCCCGGCAAGGGTATACAAGCAAAAAAATAAAAACCCGGCAAGGGTACAATATCAATAACCAACAACGTCCCGGCAAGGGAATGAATCATTAACTCTTCTCTTTCTTTCACTTTCATCTCAAAGTTCACGTTATCACTTGAGCCAATGCTCCAAGGAGTTACTTATCTCATATACCTTCACAATTTGTATTTCAACCCGAGCCAATGCTCCAAGGGGTCCAAAGATCACAATTTCTTTCACAAGATCTTTACAACACATAGAAGTCATCAATTAAGCATGGAAGGCATAACAACAACCAAACTATTCGTAAAATGAGGACTCACGGTCATGCTAGACACCAATGTATAGATACTCGTCACCATGCCTATACATCGTACTCGACAATTAACAAGTTACAATTAAGACTCAACTCCTATTCCCTCAAGCTAGGGTTAAACCAAACACTTACCTCGATGCCTTGAACTCAACTCAAGCCTCAACTATGGCTTTACCCCGTTATTCCACCTCCAATCCGCTCGAATCTAGCCACAAATTACTTAATTACATTAATAAACACTAAATGAATCAACTTGAATGCATAAAAATGAATTTCTCAAAGTTTTTCCCAAAATTTCCAAAATTGCCCCCGGGCCCATGTGGTCAAAACCCGAGGTTCAAACCAAAACCCGGTTACCCATTCCCCACGAACTCAAATATGTAATTTGTTTTAAAATCGGACCTCGAATTGAGGTCCAAATCCCCAATTTTTGAAAAAACCTAGGTTCTACCCAAAACCCTCAATTTCACCCATGAAAACCATTGATTTTAAGTTGAAAACATGTTAAATGATGTTAAAGATTGAAAGAAATGAGTAAAAACCAACTTACAAATGATTTGGAAGAAGTCTTGTTCTTGGAAAATCGCCCAAAGAGTTGTATTTTGAAAGTGGGGTGAAAAATGACTTAAAATTCGTCTAAGTATGAAAAATGCAGGTTGCAAATGTGGGAAATGCGAACTAGGGTTCGCAATTGCGAACCCCGACCTGCTACTTTGGGAATTGCGAACAAAAGTTCGTATTTGCGAACCATTGGCCTATTTGGGGACTTCGCATTTGCAAACAAAAGTGTCGCATTTGCGAAAGTCCCAGCTTTCGCATTTGCGATGCTATGATCGCATTTGCGATCCCTGTGCAATGTGAGCACCTTCGCATTTGCGAAGGATTCTTCGCATTTGCGAGCCAGGCTTCCCAAATGCAAAGCCTGCAGGTCAGATCATACCAGCAATTTCCAAGTTCAAAAATGCACTCCGTGGCCTATCCAAAACTCACCCGAGCCCTCGGGGCTCCAAACCAAATATACACACAACCTCAAAAACATCCTACGGACTTACTCGTGCGATCAAATTGCCAAAATAACATCAAAAACAACGGATCGAGCCTCAAAACTCATGATTTCTTCCAAATTTTTATAAAACATCAATTTTCCATTTTAAGTCCGAAACACGTCAAACGACGTCCGATTTCAACCAAACTTTACAGAAAGCGCTTAAACCATATATAAGACTTGTACCGGGCGCCGGAACCAAAATACGGGCGCGATACCACGGTCTTTTAATCAAATTTCCTTTTCATTTTCCTTAATCATTTCCAGAAAACAATTTCACACAAAATTCATTTCTCGGGCTTGGGACCTCGGAATTCGATTCCGGGCATACGCCCAAGTCCCATATTTTCCTACGGACACTCCGGGACTGTCAAATCACGGGTCCGGGTCCGTTTACCCAAAATGTTGACCGAAGTCAAATTTATTCAAATTAATATTAAAATTTAGCATTTTTCTCACAGAATTCATATTTAAGCTTTCCGGCTACGCGCTCGGACTGCGCACACAAATCGAGGCAACCCTATATGAGGTTTTCAAGGCCTCGGAATCACGGAATGAGTAAGAAAACAGGTGATGACCTTTTGGGTCGTCACATTTTCCACCTCTAAAACAACCGTTCGTCCTCGAGCGGACAAAAGAAAGAAGTACTTGAGTTGGGGAAAAGATGAGGATAACGACTCCGCATGTCACACTCGGACTCCCAGGTCGATGCCTCAGGAGGCTAACCTCTCCACTGAACACGAACAGAAGGGAATCTCTTGGATCTCAACTGACGAACCTTCCGGTCCAAAATTGCTACCGGCTCTTCCTCATAAAAACAAATCCTTGTCCAACTGGACAGTGCTGAAATCTAACACGTGGGCTGGATCGCCGTGATACCTCCGAAGCATGGACACATGAAAAACTGGATGCGCGGCTGATAAGTTGGGCGGCAATGCAAGTCTATAAGCCACCTCTCCCACTCGATCAAGAATCTCAAACGGACCAATGAACCTAGGGCTAAGCTTTCCCTTCTTCCCAAATCTCATCACGCCCTTCATAGGCGACACTCGAAGCAATACCCGCTCACCAACCATGAAAGCTACATCTCGAACCTTACAATCAGCATAGCTCTTTTGCCTAGGATGAGCTGAACGAAGCCTATCCTGAATGATCTTGACCTTGTCCCAGGCCTCCTGAACCAAATCTGTACCCAACAACCGACCGGAGACCGACACCGCCTACCATATAAAGCCTCATAAGGAGCCATCTGGATGCTCGACTGGTAGCTATTGTTGTAGGCAAACTCCGCTAAAGGCAAGAACTGATCCCACGAACCTCCAAAGTCAATAACACAAGCTCGAAGCATATCCTCCAAAATCTGAATAGTTCGCTCGAACTGGACGTCCGTCTGGGGATGAAATGCTGTGCTCAACTCAACCCGTGTGCCCAACTCTCGCTGGACTGCTCCCCAGAAGCGCGAGGTAAACTGCGTACCCCGGTTCGAAATGATAGATACCGGCACACCATGAAGGCGAACAATTTCCCGGATATAGATCTCAGCTAACCTCTCGGATGAATAGGAGACTGCCACAGGAATGAAATGTGCTGACTTGGTCAGCCTATCAACAATGACCCAAACTACACCGAACTTCTTCCGGGTCAACGGAAGTCCAGTAACGAAGTACATAGTGATCCTCTCCCACTTCCACTCGAGAAGCTCAATCCTCTGAAATACACCACCAGGCCTCTGATGCTCGTACTTAACCTGCTGACAATTCAAACAACGAGCCACATATGCTACGATATCCTTCTTCATTCTACGCAACCAATAATGCTGCCGCAAATCCTGATACATCTTCGGCGCCCGGATGAATAGAGTACCTGGAGCTATTGGCCTCCTCTAAAATCAACTCTCAAAGCCCATCTACATTAGGCACACAAACTCGCCCCTGCAATCTTAAAACTCCATCCGTATCTAAGGTAACCTGCTTGGCACCTCCTCGCTGCACCGTGTCTCTAAGGACACAAAAATAGGGATCATGAAACTGCCGATCACGGATACGCTCCAATAATGAAGAGCGAGCGACCGTGCAAGCAAATACTCGGCTAGGCTCAGAAATATCCAGCCTCACAAATCGATTGGCCAAAGCCTGAACATCCAAAGCAAGTGGCCTCTAACTGACCAGAATATAAGCAAGACTGCCCATACTGGCTGACTTCATACTCAAAGCATCAGCCACCACATTGGCCTTCCCCGGATGATATAAAATGGTGACATCATAGTCTTTCAATAACTCCAACCACCTCTCTGCCTCAAATTCAACTCCTTTTGCTTGAACAAGTACTGAAGACTCTTGTGGTCAGTGAACACCTCACATGCCACGCCATAAAAATAATGCCTCCAAATCTTCAAGGCGTGAACAATGGCTGATAACTCCAAATCATGAACCGGATAATTCTTCTCATGGATCTTCAACTGCCTCGAAGCATAGGCAATGAATTTTCCCTCCTGCATCAACACTACTCCGAGCCCAATACGGGAAGCATCACAATAAACTGTATAGGGCCCTGAAACTGTGGGTAAAACCAACACCGGTGCCGTAGTCAGAGCCGTCTTGAGCTTCTGAAATCTCGCCTCACACTCATCCGACCATCTGAACTGGGCACCCTTCTGGGTCTATCTGGTCATCGGGGCTGCAATAGATGAAAATCCTTCCACGAACCGTCTGTAGTAGCCTGCCAACCCCAAGAAACTCCGAATCTCTGTAGCTGATGCTGGTCTAGGCCAGTTCTTGACTGCCTCTATCTTCTTTGGGTCCACCTGAATACCCTCAGCTGATACAACATGACCCAGAAAATTAACCGAACCCAACCAGAATTCACACTTCGAGAACTTCGCATATAACTGGCTATCCCTCAGAGTCTGAAGAACCACTCTAAGGTGCTGCTCGTGCTCCTCCTGGCTGCGGGAATATATCAATATATCATCAATGAACACTATCACGGATGAATCCAAATAAGGCCTGAACACTTGGTTCATCAAGTTCATGAAAGCTGCTGGGGCATTTGTCAACCCGAATGACATAACCAAGAACTCATAATGCCCATACCGAGTGTGGAAAGCTGTCTTAGGGACATCGGATGCCCTAATCCTCAACTGATGGTAACCAAATCGCAAGTCAATCTTGGAAAATACCCTGGCACCCTGAAGCTGGTCGAACAAATCATCAATCCTCGGTAGTGGATACTTATTCTTGACCGTTACTTTGTTCAATTGCCGGTAATCAATACACGTTCTCATTGACCCATCCATCTTCTTGACAAATAACACCAGCGCACCCCAAGGAGACACACTAGGTCTAATGAAACCCTTCTGAAGCAAATCCTGCAACTGCTCTTTTAACTCCTTCAACACCGGCGGAGCCATACGATATGGTGGAATAGAAATGGGCTGAGTGCCCGGAACCAGATCAATGAAGAAATCAATATCCTTGTCGGGCGGTACACCCGGCAGGTCTGAAGGAAAAACATCAGGGAAATCACAAACAACGTGCATAGAATCGATAGAGGGAACTTCAGCACTGGAATCCCGAACATAAGCTAAATAGGCCAAGCACCCCTTCTCGACCATACGCCGAGCCTTCACATAGGATATGACACTGCGGGTATAATGACCTGGAGTCCTTCTTCACTCTAAGCGAGGCATACCCGGTAAAGCTAAGGTCACAGTCTTGGCATGGCAGTCCAAGATAGCGTGATAGGGGGATAACCAATCCATCCCCAATATGATATCAAAGTCGACTATATCTAAAAGCAACAGATCTACACGAGTCTCCAGACCCCCAATCACCACAACACAAGAGCGATGGACTCGATCGACCACAATAGAATCACCCACCGGCGTAGACACATAAACATGAATACCCAATGCATCACTAGGCATGATCAAATACGGGGCAAAATAGGATGACACATACAAATACGTAGACCCCGGATCAAACAACACTGAAGCATCCCTATCACAAACCAGAACCGTACCTGTAATAACCGCATCTGAAGCCTCTGCCTCGGGCCTGGCCTGAAGAGCATAACATCGGAGCTGGGCCCCACCACTCTGATCTACCTCTCTGGGACGGCCTGCTGCTGGCTGGCCTCCACCTCTGGCGGTCTGAGCTCCACCTCTATGACCTCTACCTCCACCTCTGGCTACCTCTACCCCCACCTCTAGCTGGCTGGGC
>NC_031990.1:47380385-47385945 GCF_001879085.1 Nicotiana attenuata | reverse complement strand
TTCAGGGAAACAAATTTTTGTTTTTGTTTTTGTTTTTCTTTTCTTTTCTTTTCTTTTCTTTTCTTTTTCTTTTTCTTTTTCTTTTGTTTTCTTTTCTCTTCTTCTCTTTTTTTCATCATATTTTCTTTTTCTTTTTTTTGTCTTTCTTTTTTTTTCTTCTTTTTTTTTTCTTTTTTTTTCCTTTTTTTTCGATAATACTTCCGGGTTCCAAAGAGGGTGACCAAAGAAGTGTAACCGGCTCAAAGGGTTTACGAAGGGTTGATAGTGTTTGGGTATCGAGAAGGAAAGCCTTCGTCATCTCAATTGCACAAAAGCCATCACCGTAGGAGGCCTAGACATAGTACCTTTTTATTGCATCTGTATTGGCTGCTGCTTCGGGATCATCTCCCTCAATGTCTCCCAGATGCACTGCTCCTCTTGGCAGTATTTTCGGATGATATGTGTTCCCTTCCAATTAAGAGCAAGTTTTCCTCTTGCTTCCTGGTGATGAGGAAGATTGCGTCTTAACACCAGTTGTCCTATTTCAAGATTCCCGGGCCGCACTTTCTTGTTGTAAGCATGGGCCATTCTTTGTTGGTACAACTGCCCGGATGTTCCCTGAGTACAGCACACTCTTTTGTTGTAATGTATGGACATTTCCAACCCGCGAACCAATTTTCCTTCAATTGTTCCAATTCTTTGTTTTATTTCCTCAAGGTTACCTTCTTTGCATTTCGACTCTTGATTCATTATTTCGAAGTCTGACAGCGTTTTGGGATCTAGGAATGAAGTCTGCAAGCATGTCATGTTATTTAAAGCTGCATTATTACAACTGAAGAGAAGAAATGAAGGAGAGAAATAGCAGAATCAGAAAGAATAAAGAAAAATGAATGATGAAATATTGATTTCATTTCTTGGAATTTTGAAGATAACAGGGTTCACGTTCGGGAATTTAAAGACAAGAAACTACAGGAAACATCCGAGTTACACCCTGAAATAACTCGGGATGCAGAAAAAGTAGCAGGACGGGTCTACCGGGACTCCCACCTGATCAGGAATGGTGTAGCCTTCCAATTTTGAAGCTTGGCGCTTGGTCCCATGTATAACACCTCAGCGGTGCTAGTGCCCTCTCCCGGCCGGACCATGTGGGTTTCGTAGAGCATTTTCCTCATTGCCCCACGTAGTTCCTCAATTTCTTCAGCCGTGAAAACCTTATCATCTTCCTCTTTACTGTACTTAGGCTTGACAAAAGTTTCATACAAATGTACCACCTCATAATCGGCCATTTTCATTTTTTGAAAGAACACTTCTGCTTCCTCAGCACTCACAGGCTTCTTAGGCGGGAAGCGCCTTCTGGTGGCATTGTTTATCTCCTCTACATTTGAATATTTCTCAACAAGGGGTTTTTTTAGCAGCTCACCCAAGATCTCTTTACCCTTGTACGTAACCACCGTCTGATGATGATTCCATGGTACCGCAGCAGGGCTCGTCATAGGCTTCTGTGGTACGCGTCCAATAACCACTGGCTCACTCAGCCGAGGTGGTTTGGTTGTCCCCCGCACCACATAGGCTTGCTTGGGTACGTACATTTGTGTACCTTTTGTCAAATCAATTTTCTTTTCTGGTTCTATCTCGGTGATTTTGCTCTTCTTTTCCCCTTCCTCTTGCTTCGAGGCCACCTTTGGCTTTCTTTCCGCATCAGAGATAGCAATTATAGCTTTTAAGGCTGGATCAAACTCCCTATCTTCACACATCATCCCGATTACTGGCCCGTTGTTGTGAGCGGGCAGCGGATTATTGGTCACATCCTCATCCTTCAACACAATTTTCCCTTGCTCTATTAAGTTCTTCACCACTTGTTTCAGAGTCCAACAATCATTTGTATGATGGCCCTCTGCCTTTGAATGGTATGCACACCTGACACCAGCTCTGTAGGCAGGCGATGCTGGGTTTTGTCTGTTCTGAGGGACCGGCTGTAGTAGACCCATTTGGACAAGTTTCGGGAATATACTAGAGTAAGATTCATCAATTGGGGTGAAGTTTGGTCTCCTGGGTGGTTCCCGAGGACGGAAGTTATTCTGCGGAGGTCGAGGATTATAGTGGTTCTGGTAGGGAGGCTGATTTCTTGGGAATGGAGGTTGATTTCTGTTGGCATGTGGTTGCGGTCGGCCGAAGGGTTGAGCGTTCATGACCGCATACGGTGGAGGGGCATAGGCCATATCGTGATGAGGGCAGTAATGTTGAGGGGTTCTGTCCGAAAACATGGGTCTGGGAGCGCGATGTCTCCTTGCCCCTGAGGCTGCCATAACCGTTTCTTCTTTCTTATTACCTTTGGCCATTCCTCCAAACCCCCCTTGGATGGCTTGGGAGGTTGCTCTGATGGCCGACTGACTCAAAATCCTGCCCGTTTTCAAACCATTTTCTACCATTTCCCCGATCTTAATCGCCTCTGCAAAAGGTTTGCCCATGGCTGACATCATATTCTGGAAATAATCCGCTTCCTGGGCCTGAAGAAATACGGTGACCATTTCCACTTCATCCATCGGAGGTTTCACCCTCGACGCTTGCTCACGCCACTTAATAGCATATTTCCTGAAACTTTCTGAGGGCTTCTTCTTCAAATTCGCCAAGGAGTTCCTGTCTGGCGCAATGTCGATGTTGTATTGAAACTGTCTCACAAAATCTCTGGCAAGGTCATCCCAAATGTGCCATCGGGAGACGTCTTGATCCATATACCATTCCGAGGCGATGCCTACCAAGCTTTCTCCAAAGTAAACCATTAACAAATCCTCTTTTCCGCCAGCCCCGCGCAATTGGTTGCAATACTTTTTAAGGTGAGCAATGGGATTGCCATGCCCATCATACTTCTCGAACTTCGGCGTTTTAAACCCCATGGGCAGGTGCACGTGAGGGAACATGCACAGATCAGTATAGGAAACACTCTTCTGCCCGCTTAAACCTTGCATGTTCTTCAGACTCTGCTCAAGGCTCCTCATTCTTTTTGCTATCTCATCCTGTTCAGGAGCTTTGGGAGTTTTATCTTGCCTTGGTGTAAGCTCAAATGGCGGTGGCTGAGGGTAAGTGTATGTGGGATATTGAGGAGGATCTACTTGAAAGATGGGATTTTGGAAAGTGAAGGCCGATGGATCAAAAGCGGGCCTTGGAAGTGAAGGTTGTGTGGTGGCGGAGCATGGTGGAGCAGTAAAAATATTGGGAGTTGCTCCTAATGTGAACACCTGGGGGCGTACCTCAGAAGGTGTTCCTATGAAGTGAGCAGACGGGGTATTCGGGTGACTGATGGGGATGTTAGAAGTACCCCCGGTTCTCGGGAACAATTTAGGAAAGCCAGGGATAGCACTTGGAGGCTCCCTGCCATTAGTCCATGCGTCCCACATCTCCATCATTCGGAGACGTAATATCCGATTTTCTTCAGCTGTGGCAGACTCGGAGGCCGGGATCCCTGAGATGGGGCTGTCTTCGGTGATGAGAACTGGTGGCAAAGTCATTTCAGACAACATTTCTGTACTTCCTTTTGATTTGGTAACACATCGATGCGATGCGAGTTTACCAAAAACCAACCACCGTTTCTAAAAACCTAAGCTGGAAATTTGACAGCAACCACGGTTAGTTTGAGACAAGTAACAGATAGGTAACCGCACATTAGGGTGTGATGCACCTGTACAGTTAAATGAGTGTCTACATGTTTGCCACGGTTGCATGCGTCATCCCGGTTCCTCTTCCCGTTTCTTTTCTTTTGATTTTTGCTCTTTGTTTTTCTTGCTTTTCTTTCTCTTTCTATTTTTCTCTCATTTTTCTTTTCCCTCTGTTTTTCATTTTCTGCTTTTCCCTTTTCTTTTGCCATGGTTTTTCTCTCGATTCCTTATTTTCTCTTTCTGCGTTTCTTTCTCTCTTGTTTTTCTTTTATTTCCTTCCCTCGTATTTTTCTTCTTTTTTTTTTCTCTTTTTTTTTCTTAGGGTTACGGTCGAATCCTATGGAGATTGCCTACGTATCATGACCCCGCATGAATCAGACCAAGCGTAGTTCTTGCAAATAAATGCAACAAATTTTGGGATTTTCAATTTTCATTAATGACAACTGCGATTACAAAGCTACTAGACTATTTGTTTTTCTTTTCTTGGAAAAAGGAAAGTACAAAAACCAGACTCAAAAGCAAAAATACAGACTCAATTAACTAAGAATACATCAAAGCTTCAAATCCTGGGGCCCGCGGGGCATCGCTCGGCATCGCTGCGAGCCTGCGTGCAAGACCCTTTTGCAACTGATCTAGATCATTCATGACCTGGCGAACAAATATCATCACGGAGGCAAAGAACGTGGTACGACCCATCCGCTCACCGGCCTGACCCTTCATGACAATATAGTTGGCAATGCTTCTGATTCTTTCCCTGATTTGGCCCTTTTCTTGGAGTAGTCGACTTATCTGTTGGGTACGAGCCTCTAGCACCTGAACATCCTGGAAGTGAAGGTCTTGTAACAATTTTATTTCCTTTTCCATCTCAGCGATTAACCCATATCATTGTTCCCTCTCGGCCTGAAATTCTTTGTCCCGCCGAGCTGCCTTTTCTTCAAGAGTATTCATTTTTCTTTTCATGTTAGCAATGGTTCCCTCGTAGTTTCTCTTCATTTGTTGTACAAACTGGGCTCTTTCCTCAGTCTTTGCCCATTGTGCTCGAAGTCTTGCTATGTTCCCCTCGGATTTCTCGAATTCTTCCTGGCAGTCCAAGACTTGCTTCTTTAACCCTTTTATCAATCTCTCGTCGGATAGACTTCTTTCTTGATTCCTGGCATCTATTTTCATTTGTTGAATTTGGGCCTTGAGAGCTTCATTCTCCTGGGCCAGTTTCTTTTTATCACCTTCATCGGCTGCGGCTTGCAAGCTATTTTCAAACCGGAGATCCTGAACCTGTTTTTCCAATGCTCCTATGCGGGCCCTGTACTCCTTTTCTTTGGCTAACCAATCCTATTGCACCTGGGCCTCGTTAGTGAATTGTTGTACATGTGGCCTTTTGGCGGGTCTCTCAGGAATTTGAAATCTTTTACCAAACCAGACCAAGTATTTGGGATCTACCTCGCCTCTGGCTCGGTCCTATACTATAGTCTTAGGCTCAAGGTATCTGCACTCATTCCATATCTTTCGGATTCTGCCTTCAGGGAATACAGCCTTCGGGCCTAACTCGATGACTTTCCCACTCAGGTCTTCATCATTGTGCACTGTCTAGAATCTTCCAAATTGTCGCAAGACTCAGTAAGGAGCATAAGGCTGTATGCTTAGAATACCCATCAAAAAGATATAAGAGACCTCTGCTGATGTGTATACAGCTTCAGTAGCAGGAAGCCATCCACAAGCCTATTCAACTTTATCTGCGGTCAGGGATCTTAAGCATGACGACCAGGCCTCAGTACCCTCAGGAAATTCAATACCTGTCACCCAGGTCTCGAATTGTGAAATACAACTCAATCCGGTTAAACCGTAGTTCATATAGCCTGTGCGGTGACAGAGGTGTTCCTGTATCCATAACTGTAAGAGCAAATTGCAACCTTGAAAGAATTTCGCACCTT
>NC_031990.1:47345875-47377203 GCF_001879085.1 Nicotiana attenuata | reverse complement strand
TTGTGCAAGGGGAGTCTGCATTGGGCTTTTGGGAACTGACCCAGGGTTCAATTATATAGGAAATTGAGTTCAATATGCCAAGTTCCAGCAATTATTGTGTTTGGGCCTTTTAACAGACTGGTATAGTTATTTGGGTCACTCATTATCATTGCCAACTTTTAACTAAACAGATTTGAAATGACAATTTGAGGCTGAGATCATCACTAATTTCGGGAAGATTGAACATGCTGAACATACTAAAAATTAATGCTGAAACCATAATCAATTTGAAAATTTATTTAACATGTTTAAGCCACTATTATTGAACAAGCTCCTGGAATTTAAACTGGCTATGTACAATTGACATCGCAATTTGAAAATAGTCATTCATACGATCCAATTTAACAATAATAAGCGTGATAAATCGATTCCTAACCTTATATCTATCCAATCTTATTGAATCACAAACAGGAGATGAGATTCGATCTAATTAAATCACCAAATAGACTACACTAGGCTACTGAATGAACAACAGATTCCTAGCTTCATACCAGTCCAAATCAACTTCAAAAACAGTCCAAATTATACAGTCCGAAAGTTTCATTAACATGACAAAACTATGGTCAAACAATATTACTTATGAAAAAAAAATGAAATGAGATATAGCAAAACATCCGTGTAATAATTGGTTCATTATTGGACTTCAGAGGTGTGCATATAAGCTGATCTGATTCTTCACATACATTTGGAGCTAAAAGGTACCTGGAAATGGAATCAAAATGAGGAGAAGGAGATGTCAGCTACAGCAGTATGAGAGCAGATGCAAGGCTTCAGCAGGAAATAGCAATCCAAAAACCAAAGCCAGGGATTGAATCAAGCAAGTAACACCATTAAATGACCAAGATAGACTTCGAACAAAACCAGGAAACTTCTGAATTTCAGCAGTTCAACACAAGGAATTTTAAGCCATTTTTCATCCTTAATCTAAGCTAGAAACCTGAATGTAAGAGCTGGAACTTGAAATTTTGTTGTTTTTTTGTTTTGTGTTTGAGTTTTTCCTTTTGAAAGAATGAAGATCTAAAGAAGTTCTAACTATAGAATTCAAATTTTTGACTTTCTTAGAATTTGAAATTCAAATTTGAGGATTAGATCTGCAGAAATGGAGTTTTTGAGGGGAAATTAGAAGCTGTAATTTTTTGGGGAATTTTCAGAGTCTAAAACTTCTTTATCAAGGCACTAGGCTTCTCTTTTATAGGCAAGAATAGGGGCAGAAGGTTCTAGAGGTTTTCACTCATTTCTCCCCTTTTTATTTCAGAATTTAGTGATTAATCCCTGAATTTTTGGCTTGTTGCCCAAGTTACTGCTCTAAGAATCCTGAAACTTACACTAAGACCCCCTTCTAGAAGGACCTAGGATATTCTAGCTTTGTTTTCTACCTATGGTATACCTATACTACCCTTCTATTCTGAAATTACTAATCTTTAACAAACCAGCCCATTTTCAATGCCTAAACTACCCTTGATTGCCCCTGAAATTACTAACCCAACCAAACCCCTTTACCTTAGTCAAATAACTGTGGTTGAACCTAGTGAATCTAAATCAGCTATAACCAAACAAACTAAACTGAACCTAATAACTAAGTAAGACTAAATGCTGAACTAAAGGAATACTCGTTTCAAAACTAAACTAATTAAAAGCAACTAGTAACAATCATAAGGAAATACTGAATCGACAAATTAAGATCAGACAAACCCAAACAAGGTCGATTGACAAATTATGAAAACACAAGAGTAAACTATTATCTAAAATTTAAATGAAGCAGAATTAAATTAAAAATAGAACAATTATAAGACAGAACAAGTATCAAAACAAATCCTAATCTGATAAAATCAAACTAATAACCAAAATAGAGTCAAGGATCAAAGCGGACTAAAATCTAAACAGACGAACAATCAAGCACAAACCAGAACACAAAATCAGCACAAAATTGACCAAAATTAAAATGCAAATTAAACTAGAACTTAACAAATATGAGAACAGAGGCAAAGAATTAAACCAAGAAAAAAAAAGGGAAGAAACATAACTCACCGATATGGTTCGACTTCGAATTTGATGAGTTTCCTTGGCATTTTGGATCACAACCGTCCTTTATCATGTGTTTTCATAAGAAAACACATGATTAAGGGCTATTATAGCCCAAAATCAAAGAATCCGCACATTAGGGTTTTAGGGTTTTTCGGCCAAAATTCGATTTTAAAATTCGAAAAGCTCCAGTGATATTCGAAGAAATCTGGTTGGGGATTGGAGATGAGGGAGGTTAGGGGAGTGTATGGTGTGAATTTGGGGTCGTTTGGACAAACTTGCGTTTGGTCTGAATTTTCGATCCAAGATTCGAGAAGTTTGGTTATGATTTGAGTGATGATATTTGGGGATTTGGAAAGAGGAAGAAAAGGGGAGCTTGTGGTGAAATTTTCGGCCGGCGGTGGACGGCGGAGGAGTGACGGTGGCGTTACGCCGGCATTACAGGGAGACACAATACGAGGAAGAAAGGATGTGTTTTAGGTTTTGTATGATTTTTCGGACAGTTTTATGTAAATAAAAAAATCAATTGTGGCCGTTGGATTAGAGAAAATTGACGGCTTGGATTGTGTGACGCCAAACAGCGTCGTTTTATCATGGGGGAACTGGACCGGGTAATGGGAGATTGGGCTTGGGCGAACGGGTTCCGGTGGGAATTGCTTGGGCTGGGGAATTATATTAGAATTTGGCCCAAATGTGGGCATATCAGTAAGCCTATATTTTCCTTTTACTTTTTAATTGTTTTCTTTTCTTTTCCCTTTTTATTTCTTTTATGGCTGCTGATTAGAATAATGCCCACGGAAACCACGATCACCTGGGGCACCCTGAGAAACCTGGAGGGCTGACTGGAAAGGCCTAGAAGGCTGACCCCTATCATAAGAATCTCTACCTCCAGATGAGGCACCACTGAATCGGCCTAACTGACGGGGTCTCTTGTCTGCTCTATGACCACCCCTATGTGGCAATACCATCTCGATCCTCCGGGCCACATTGGCCGCCTCCTGAAACGTAATATCACTCCCCGCCTCTCTGGCCATCTGGAGACGAATAGGCTGGATGAGTCCATCAATAAATCGTCTCACCCTCTCCCTCTCAGTGGGGAGTATAACAGTAGCATGGCGAGCCAACTCAATAAACCTGGTCTCGTACTGGGTGACTGACATGGACCCCTGATGCAGACGCACAAACTACCTCCGATAGGCCTCACGCTGTGTGACAGGGAGAAACTTCTCCAGAAATGTATGCGTGAACTGATCCCAGGTCAAGGCTGGAGACCCTGCTGGTCTAGCTAAACAGAAATCCCTCCACCAAGTCTTGGCGGATCCAGATAGGCGAAATGCAGCAAAGTCCACTCCATTGGACTCAACAATACCCATGTTCCGAAGAACCTCGTGGCAGCTGTCCAAATAATCCCGAGGATCCTTGGTAGATGCACCGCTGAAGGTAGTAGTAAAGAGCTTGGTGAACTTATCCAACCTCCATAAAGCATCGGCAGACATAGCTGCCCCATCACCGGCCTGGGCTACTACACCTGGCTGAGCTGCTCCAACTGGCTGAACTACTGGAGTCTGAATCGGGGGAACTCCCTGCTCCGGAGTACGAGTAGCAGGAGTCTGGGCCCCTCCTCCAGCCTGAGAGACGGCTGGTGCTACCGAAAGCATACCTGCTCGGGTGATGCTCTCCATGAGGCCCACCAATCGGACTAGAGCATCCTGAAGAACTGGGGTAGCAATAAGCCCCTCTAGGACCTGAGCTGGGTCCACCGGAATTGCTGGGGCTGGGATCGGAACCTCCTCATCAATGCCATCCCGAGGCTCCGCCACTGGTGCTGCTGCTCGGGGCTGAGCTCTGCCCCTACTTCGGCCTCTAGCACGGCCTCGAACTCGCCCTCTACCCCTAGTGGGAGCTGTCTGGGGCTCGGACTGCTGATCGGAAGATGAAGAAGCACGTTTTCTCGCCATCTGCGAGAGAACATAGTAGAAATTCAATTAGCATTGAGAAACCAAACCGCACGACAAGAATGAACAAATGTGAAACTTTTCCTAACTCGGTAGCCTCTGGGGGATAAATACAGACGTCTCCGTACCGATCCCTCAGACTCTACTAAGCTTGTCCGTGAGTTGTAAGACCTATGTTACCTAGAGCTCTGATACCAACTTGTCACGACCCGGATTTCCCACCCTCGAGAGTCGTGATGGCGCCTACTCGTAGAAGCTAGGCAAGCCAAATTTAATTACCTTTCATTTACAACATAGTCCCTTTTATCAATCTATGGCAAAAATATCAAAATAACGAAATTTAATAGTAGCGAAAGTCTTAATTATAGAAACTGAATCAAAATGCGGAATAGTCAATATAAGCCTCTACCCAAGACTGGTGTCATAATACTCACGAACTGCTAAGAAATACTAAATACAAATGTCTGAAAGAGCACATAAGCTGTTTATCTTGAATACAAAGAGGCAACAGACTAAAAAGAGAGAATAAGGGAGACGCCGGGCCTGCGGACGCCTGCAAGGCTACCTCGGGTCTCGCTGGACCGAAGGCCTGCTTCCGTACTAATGCTGCTGCTCGAAACCTGGACCTGTGCAAATAGCACAGAGTGTAGCATCAGCACAACCGACCCCATGTGCTGGTAAGTGTCTAGCCTAACCCCGGCGAAGTAGTGACGAGGCTAGACTGGACTACTACATAACCTGTGCAATTCTATATATATAGTAGAATCAAAATACAAGGCAAGTAAAAACATTATGGGAGGGGAAGCATGCTGTGGGGAGATAACAGTTTCAAATAACAATGGACTAACACTAAAGAAAAGCACAACTCATACAACAATAAAGAACAGAGATCAACAAATGCACGGTATCACCCTTCGTGCTTTTACTCTCATCCTCACCAAGCAATAATATAAACAAACGTGCACGACATCACCTTCGTGCTTTTACTCTCATCCTCACCAAGCAATAAAATAAACAAACATGCACGGCATCACCTTTCGTGCTTTTACTCTCATTCCTCACATATAATCAATATAATAGGCACGAAATGGCACATCGTGCGGCACGGCATCACCCTTCGTGCTTTACACTCTTTCCCCACAAGAACAAACAATGCACAACATCACCCTTCGTGCTTTAACACTCTTCCTCACCCAATCAACAATCACAAACAAGGGCAAGGGAATAATAAAACAAGAATGGAAGTCCCGGCAAGGGTATACAAGCAAGCAAATAAAACCCCGGCAAGGTATACAACATCAATAACCAACAACGTCCCGGCAAAGGAATGAATCATTAACTCTTCTCTTTCTTTCACTTTCATCTCAAAGTCCACGTTATCACTTGAGCCAATGCTCCAAGGAGTTACTTATCTCATATATCTTCAAAATTTGTATGTCAACCCGAGCCAATGCTCCAAGGGGTCCAAAGATCAAAATTTCTTTCACAAGATATTTACAACACATAGAAGTCATCAATTAAGCATGGAAGGCATAACAACAACCAAACTATTCGTAAAATGAGGACTCACGGTCATGCTATACACCAATGTATAGATACTCGTCACCATGACTATACATCGTACTCGACAATTAACAAGTTACAATTAAGACTCAACTCCTATTCCCTCAAGCTAGGGTTAAGCCAAACACTTACCTCGATGCCTTGAACTCAACTCAAGCCTCAACTATGGCTTTACCCCGTAATTCCACCTCCAATCCGGTCGAATCTAGCCACAAATTACTTAATTACATTAATAAACACTAAATGAATCAACTTGAATGCATAAAGATGAATTTCCCAAAGTTTTTCCCAAAATTTCCAAAATTGTGTCCGGGCCCACGTGGTCAAAACCCGAGGTTCGAACCAAAACCCGATTTCCCATTCCCCCGTGAACTCAAATATGTAATTTATTTTGAAATCGGACCTCGAATTGAGGTCCAAATCCCCAATTTTTGAAAAAACCTAGGTTCTACCCAAAACCCCCAATTTCACCCACGAAAACCATTGATTTTAAGTTGAAAACATGTTAAATGATGTTAAAGATTGAAAGAAATGAGTAAAAACCAACTTACAAATGATTTGGAAGAAGTCTTGTTCTTGAAAAATTGCCCAAAGAGTTGTATTTTGAAAGTGGGGTGAAAAATGACTTAAAATTCGTCTAAGTATGAAAAATGCAGGTTGCAGATGTGGGAAATGCGAACCCCGACCTGCTACTTTGGGAATTGCGAATAAAAGTTCGTATTTGCGAACCATTGGCCTATTTGGGGACTTCGCATTTGCGAACAAAAGTGTCGCATTTGCGAAAGTCCCAGCTTTCACATTTGCGATGCTATGATCGCATTTGCGATCCCTGTGCAATGTGAGCACCTTCGCATTTGCGAGCTCGCATTTGTGAGCCAGGCTTCGCAAATGCGAAGCTTGCAGGTCAGATCATACCAGCAATTTCCAAGTTCAAAAATGCACTCCGTGGCCTATCCAAAACTCACCTGAGCCCTCGGGGCTCCAAACCAAATATACACTCAACCTCAAAAACATCCTACGGACTTACTCGTGCGATCATATCGCCAAAATAACATCAAAAACAACGGATCAAGCCTCAAAACTCATGATTTCTTCCAAATTTTCATAAAACATCAATTTTCCATTTTAAGTCCGAAACACGTCAAACGACATCCGATTTCAACCAAACTTTACAGAAAGCGCTTAAACCATATATAAGACTTGTACCGGGCGCCGGAACCAAAATACGGGCCCGGTACCACGATCTTTTAATCAAATTTCATTTTCATTTTCCTTAATCATTTCCAAAAAACAATTCACACAAAAATTCATTTCTCGGGCTTGGGACCTCGGAATTCGATTCCGGGCATACGCTCAAGTCCCATATTTTCCTACGGACCCTCCGGGACCGTCAAATCACGGGTCCGGATCCGTTTACCCAAATGTTGACCGAAGTCAAATTTATTCAAATTAATATCAAAATTTAGCATTTTTCTCACAGAATTCATATTTAAGCTTTCTGGCTACGCGCCTGGATTGTGCACGCAAATCGAAGCAACCCTAAATGAGGTTTTCAAGGCCTCGGAAGCACGGAATGAGTAAGAAAATAGGTGATGACCCTTTGGGTCGTCACATTAATTGATGAAAATTATGATTTCAAAAAGACTAAAATGAGTAATTAAGTTAAACATTCACTGTTGGCTTGCCTGATGGTGACGTTAGGCGCCATCACGACCTCTAGTTGATTTTGGGTCGTGACAATCCTGGACTTGAACCAGAGACCTTCATTGAATGGTTGTAGCCATTTTTCTTACTTTTTTGGTCCTATTTCTGACATGGCTGAACAGGGACAAGTTCGAATTACTCCACGTGGAAGTTTTTTCGAAGTCGAGGAAGGGGACAACGTAGAAGGATACATCATCGTAGGACTATGTCTACAATTATTCATACTCGAAGTTTGAAGTCATCAGAAATGTCTCGAGAGTGATGCAAAATGAGTTAAGGGATCGAAAGGCTGAACGAGGGAAGGAGAAAAGAAATTTATGGAGTTTAAAAAATTTAAAATTGGCCCCGATCCACTCCTGAACATGTACACCTTTTTCAGTAAAAGAGCAGAATTGTCTAATTACATAGAGATTACTGATTGGGAAGCATTAGCTATTTTAGCAGACTCTCTTCGAGAGCCTTAGGATGAAATTTTAATTGAGATTTATCATGATATTTGACCTAGTGTACCTTTTAGTGTATATGTGCAAGATTTAGTATTCGGTTGGTACATGGATGTCCTAGAAAATTTGTAAATTATTATTTTGTATTTTATATTAATGAAATTTAAATTATGTTGTTTGTCTCACCAGTTACATATATTATTTATTATTTTATCTTGTAGTGGATTGAGACTTGAAGTAAAGTACACTCTAAGAAGTGATTTTAATATTAATTAAAATATTTAGATATAGATGATTAATAGAAATGTAGTGACCTTTTGATTCTATACTAAATGTAGAGTTAATATTATAATTAATTTGCTTGAGTGTGTAACCACATGCATAAATTGACTGCAGTACATATATTGATTAGTTGAACTTGTAATATTGTCTCTAATAACAGACATATCATCGAAAGTATCATTGCTGACTTGAATAAGGGTGACAAACTGAATGGTAAAAATTACGATATCTGAAGTCATAAGATGTGGTATGTACTCGAAGAGCACGATGCTCTTGAAAGTATTAACCATGTTATGAGTTACCCAGAGGCGGGTAACACTGCCCAACACAGGAGGGATCTAGAAATTTATAATATTTGGAAAAAGAAAGATTTCACTGCACGTGAAATTATTGCAAGTTGAGTTGCTGATGATCTCATCCACGAATATGAGCTATATCCTACTGGTCAAGCCATGTGGACACATTTAAGATAGGCATATGGGGGTACAACTGTGACTTGCCTTGGACAACTAACAATCAAGTTTGACACGTACAAAAAACGTCATGATCACAGTGTCAAGTAACATCTAAGGGTGATGTCAAATGTGATTGCTCAACTCAAAAGTGATATACATGTTCTCTCTGATGAGCAGCAGGTTCAGGCAGTAACACTACTAAAAAATAGCTGATTTACGACTGAAAATTTGCGACCGAAAAAATCAGTCGCAAATTTGCGACTGATTCCTTCGGAATTTTCAAAAAAATAAGTGTTATATATTTTTTTTAATTATTTCGATTGTTTTTCCTACAACATTGGTCGCAACGTTTGGCGCAAAAATCCGGAATAAAAAATTGCAACGGATTCAGTCGGAAACTAAAAGTCAAACAATTTTATTTGACCATTTGAGTCCGTTTCGGTTGCAACTTTTTTTTAAAGTTGCGACTAAAACTGTCGCTAGTTTTGCGACGGAATCAGTCACAGATTCTTTTTAAAACCCCACCCCCGCCCCCATTTCTTTCTTCTTCTTTTTTCTTTTTCTTTCCTCTTCTTCCGCAACCTTCCTTTTTATTAAACCCATCCCATTCCCTCACCCCTTCATTTTACCCCACCCCCACCCCCATTGTCGTCCCCATCTTGTTAACCCCCCCTCCGTCCCGCCTGTCCCCATCTTGTTATAGAAGACTATAATATTTTAAAATTTATTTAGGAATCTAAATTTTTTGTTGAAAATACTTCTTGAAAATTTGTCACGACCCAAAACTAAACCCTGTCATGATGGCGCCTATTATGGTACTAGGCAAGCCGACACACTTCAAAAACGATTCGATATTTTATTAAAAGATAGGTAAAAGCCTTTTTCATACTAAATTTCATAATAGAATTCAACTCGAAAACAAAATGCGGAAAATAAATAGCCCGACATCGGGGTGTCACTAAGTCATGAGCAACTACTACAAACTGTTATGAAAATAGCATGACTAACATAGTCTGAGAATAACCAAAATACACTAAAGGGAAGATAAAGAAGGAGAAAAGCAGGACTGCGGTCGCCAGGAAGCTACCTCACTATCTCCGATGATCCGCTACTGAGTAAATCAACAACCGCTATCGTGGCCAGAGATACCTGGATCTGCACACAAGGTGCATGGGGTAACGTGAGTACACCAACTCAGTAAGTAACAAGTCCAAATTATGGACTGATAGGTAGTGACGGACTTAACCTCAATAGGTAACAGAAATAAACTGTGCAGAAAAGTAGGCATGCTTTCAATTCAAGTATTCAGCTCAAGCGGTAAAGTAAATACAGATCTGGACAATGTGAAGTATAAAGCTCAGCTAATCTTTACGTGCCAATGCATAGAATGTATGAAAATATACCATGTACCTCCACTCTCATGTGCTTAACCGCTCGGTACTGTATATGGCCATCCGGCCCAGGGAAGATCCATCCCGGAATATATACACATCACTGACAACAGTCACTCAGTACCGAGGAAGGCCATTCGATCCCTGTGGAGAAGATCCATCTCCAGGTATAAATGCTTCGGACAAGATCCATGTCTAGGGAAGATCCATCCCTCAATAATATCAACTGCGCTCACTGGGGGTGTGTTACAGACTCCGGAGGGGCTCCTACAGCCCAAGCGCTATCATAATCATCAATATAACCGCTGTAGCATGCAGCTCGATCCCATAACTGTCACTCATAATCAAGCTCTCGGCCTCATTCAGTCATCACTCTCCAGTCTCACACACGAGCTCACAATGCCATGAAAACTAGCCCGGAACAATGATATGATGTGCCAATAAATAACAACTGAGACTCAGACATGATATGAAATGCATGAATAAGACTGAGTATAGAATATCAATGAAACTAGTGAGATGACAGCAAGAAATTACCACTCGGGGTCCCAACAGTATCAGCGTACAGCCCTAACATGATATCTAACATGATTTACAGCTCATTTACTTAATCACATGATGGAAACACGGATATCAGCAAGAAAGAGTCACTAAACGGTACCATGGAATGAACCAAGTCCCGATTCTCATGGTGCACGCTCGCACGCCCGTCACTTGGCATGTGCGTCACCTCAATACTAATCACATAACACAAAGTTCGGGGTTTCGAACCCTCAGAACCATGTTTGGAAGCGTTACTTACCTCAATCAAGCCAAAATCCTATTCCGCGACGCCTTTGCCCATCGAACTAGCCTCCAAGCGTCCTGAATCTAGCCAAAAGCAATACAATGCAATTAATATAGGCGAAGGAACCAATTCCAAAAGAAAAATTACTTAATTGGACACAAATTCCGAAATTCACTCAAAGCCGGCCCCCGGGCCCATGTCTCGGAATTCGAAAAAAATCACAAAACTAGAAAGCCCATTCACTCACGAGTCCATGCATACAAAATTTATCAAAATCCGACTCCATTTGGTCCCTCAAATCCTCAAATCAAACTCTCCAAAATCCCAAGCCCTAACCCCTCATTTTCACCCCTACTTTCCACTAATTAATTGATAAAACAACGGGAAAACACCCTAGATAGGAGTAATAGAGCTCAAGCAACTCAACTCACTGAAAACCCCCTTGAATCTCCCTTAAAAATCACTCCAAAAGCTCCCAAACCCGTCTTCAAAAATGGTGGAAATGAGCAAAATTTGCGTAGTCTTAATTTATAGGTTCTGCCCAGCAAAACCGCATCTGCGGTACAATTCACGCTTCTGCGATGCTGCACCTATGAAAAATCCATCGCAGGTGCGGATCCCACTTACTCCCTCAAAATCCACATCTGCGGTCAAAAACTCGCACTACGGGTGCGCACCTGCCGGCCTTGCCTGCTTCTGCGATCATCCATCCTCACGCGTCTTTCCGCATCTGCGCTCTAATACCGCATCTGCGATCTCGCAGGTGTGCTCCAAATCTCGCACCTGCGCCTCCAGTCCAAACCACTCCTACCTGCATCTGCGAGCCTCTCTTTGCTTCTGCGGTCCGCACCTGTGGGCTCCCCACCGCAGGTACAAAAACACGAGAACCAGACCACTTCAGAAATCCTTCAAACTTCAATCTTGTTCCGATAACCACCCGAAATCAACTCGAGGCCCTTAGGAGCTCAACCAAACATACCAACACGTCCCATAACATCATACGAACTTAGTCCAATCACCAAATCACCTCGAGCAACATCAAAAACACGAATTTCCCTCGGATTCAAGCCTAAGAACTTCTAAACTTCCAAATTTCACAAACGATGCCGAAACCTATCAAATCACGTCCGAATGACCCCAAATTTTGCACACAAGTCATAAATGCCACGAACCTACTCCAACTTCCGGAATTCCATATCGACCCCTATATCCAAATTTCCACTGCCGGCCAAAATCGCCAAAAATCTAACTTTCGCCAATTCATGCGTAATTCTACCACGGACCTCCAAATCACATTGCGGACGTGCTCCTGAGTCCAAAATCACCTAACGGAGCTAACGGAACCATCAAAATTCAAATCCGAGGTCATTTACACAAAAGTCAACATCCGGTCAACTTTCCCAACTTAGCTTCACAAAAGAGACTAAGTGTCTCAATTTACTCCAAAACCACTTCGGACCCGAACCAACTAACCCGGTAAGTCAAAATACAGCTGAAGAACACAAAAGAAGTAGAAAATAGGGGAACGTGGCTGTAACTCTCGAAACGACCAGCCGGGTCATTACAAAATCACATTAGGAATCCATAGAAAATTACATTTCGAGAATTTACATTAGAAATCTTTCCTTTAGGTTTTAGATACTTTTTAGTTCTCTAATTGAATTAAATTTGATACTAATTTAGAATTTTCATCGATGTTTATTTAGAATTGCCATAGATGTAATAATATTTAAGCTTGAAACTAAATTCACTTTTGAAATTGAGGTTAATACCTATATGTGGTTTTAACAATTCCGAAGTTTATGTATATGTGGAATTGTTAACTTTAGAGAAGAATGATTTGGAATTGTATTAATTAAGTAGTTATAACTTAAAGCCTTAGTTTTAAGTTTAAGAAGTTAAGCTTATTATTGCTTCCTAATTTACTAAATGGACTAATATTAAATTTAAAACTTAATAATTTCTACATTAAAAGGAATTTGTAGATCTGACAAAATATTGGCCATGTGTGGACTTTATGAACATATAAGAAGCTATTTAAATTTAATTTGTATTTTGAAAGATTTATATAACATAGAATAGGGATAAATATAAGATTTCGAGTGTTAATGAATTTTAATTTAAAAGAATATAATACTTTAAGAAAAATGAACCTTCGAATTGGCGCAACCTATTAATTACCTTAAAGAAACTAAGTAATTTTAAATATCTTCTAAGTTTCAAGTTTTTTTGTTTGTGTAGATGGCATTTGTGCATCGTAGGTGGATGTATAATAGGAATCATCCTAATCGTGTGAGGTTAAGGGATGAATTTACAGAAGGGGTTGCTGGATTTATCGCTAAGGCAAGGACACTTGATGATTTTCGTATTGAAGGAATGATTAGAGGCCCTTGTGTGAAATGCAAGTGTGTTAAGTTATTGCGAGAAGATGTTGTAACATGTCTTCTTTTTTAAAAAGGGATTTATGGAAAATTATTATGTATGGACTGCTCATGGGAGAATCTTGATAGCGTAAATGATGGTGATTTTCATAGTTCTTTTGTTGGTGAGGAGGGTAGTCCCGTAGTGGATAATAATGTCGAAAATTCTAGATTCAATGACATGATGAGGGATGCCTTTGAGATGTTCCCGGGTGTAACGACCCGACCGGTCGTTTTGAGCTCTAGCGCGTCGTTCAGCAGTTTGAGGCCATGAGCAGCTTCATTTCAGGTGTTATGACTTCTGCGCACGGTCGGAATTGAATTCTGGGAAGTTCGGAGTTGATTTGGAAAGAGAATTCTCATTTCGGAAGCTTTAAGTTGAAAGGATTGACTAAGATTGGATTTTTGAGTAAACGACCTCGGAATCGAGATTCGAAGGTTCCAGCAGGTTTGTATGATGATTTCAGACTTGGGCGTATGTCCGGATCGGGTTTTGGAAGACCCGGGAACGTTTTGGCACCTATTGTGAAAGTTAGCATTTTTGAAAGATTTTCATAAGTTTGGGTTGAAGTGCATTTCAGTGTAATCGATGTCCGTTTGGGATTCCGATTCTGGGAATAGCTCCGTATGGTGACTCTAGTATTGGGATCTGTAGGTCGTTTTGGAGCCATTTGGCTGAAGATAGAAATTTGAAGGTTTTTGAGAAGTTTGACCAGAGGTGGACTTTTTGATTTCGGGGTCGGACTCCAATTCCGGAAGTTGGAGTAGGTCCGTAATGTCGAATATGACTTGTGTGCAAAATTTGCGGTCAATCGGACGTGATTTGATAGGTTTCGGCATCGAATGTTGAAGTTGGAATTCCTCAAGTTCATCAAGTTTGATTTGGGGTGTGATTCGTGATTTTAGCGTTGTTTGATATGATTTGAGGCCTCAAACAAGCCCGTAATGTGTTTTGGAACTGGTTGGCATGATTGGTCGGGGTCCCGGGGGCCTCGGGTGAATTCTGGGTGGTTAACGGATCGAATTGGAATTTGGAAGAAGAGCTGAAGTTGCTGCCTGCTGGTGTAACCGCACCTGCGAGACTTGGGCCACAGGTGCGGAGCCGCAGAACGAAAATGGGTTGGCCAGGTTGGGACCGCAGATGTGGTCTATTTGTCGCAGATGCGTGACCACACCTGCGGGAGGAGAAGTGCAGATGCGCAAGCTGAGGCTAGGGGGAGGACCGCAGAAGCGGATGGTTGCTCGCACCTGCGAAACCGCAGAAACGGTCAAGTGACCGCAGGTGCGGAAATGCTGGAGGCAGAGAGGTTCTTTTAAATCGGGGGTTGGGTTCATTTCAACCCCATTTCCTCCATTGGAGCAATTTTGGAGCAACTTTGAGGTGCCATTTTCACCACCAAGCATCAGGTAAGTAATTTATGCTAGTTTTGAGTTAAATACTTGGATTATATATGGATTAGAGCATGAAAAATTAGTGAAAATTGTGGGTTTTTGGTGGAAGACCTAGAAATTTATATTTTGGATTTTTACCATGATTTTGGACATGAAATTGAGAGTAAATTATATATTTGAGTTCGTGAGGATCCGGGTACGTGGGCCTGAGGGCGTTTTGTTAACTTTTCGATCGGGGTTAGGAATTGTTATAAATTGGGTTATTATGAGTAATTGAACCTATATTAATGGATTTTCATAATTATTGGCTAGTTTTGGAGCGTTGTGCATCAATTTAAGTCTTCGGAAGGGCGTGGAATGCCGGTTATGGAACTTCGGAGCGAGGTGAGTCTCCTTTCTAACCTTGTAAGAGGGAATTATCCCCATTTGTGAGTTAATTGAATATGTGCTGCTAATTGTGGGGGCTACGTACGCACGAGGTGATGAGAGTCCATGCGTAGCTACTATTATGCTTATGTCCGGGTAGTCTAGGACCCAGAAGCATGCTTACTTGTAATAAATGCAACCTTGTTGACAAATTTAAAAATGCTTAAACATATTGAACGTGTAAATGAATTTCTAAAAGACTAGATATCATTTCTTGACTTTTAAAAGAGAAACTTGCCTTTTCCTGAATAATTGCTCCTTGATGAATTATTGACTTGACTATTTGAATGTATTTATCTATTGTGGAACGGGCCGAACGCCTCGGTAGATTAAATAGATGCATCTATGGTTCGCGCCATTCGACCCTCTGGCAGTGCACAGTTTAAATATTGTTGGATCGGGCCGTACGTCTTCGGCATGATTTGCGCATGTTTGTATTACTTGCCTTGTAATTTACTGAGGTTGATATTGCTTCCCGTCTTGAGAATATATGTATAAATGATGAAAAAGGAAATTGGAAATTTTCATATAAAAGAAAGAATTGTTTACTTGCTTCACTCTATTGAATTTCATTCATGTTTATATAAACCCTCGACTTGTTATATTATTGATGAATCATCATTGGACCACTAGTAAGTGTCGAAGTCGACCTCTCGTCTCTACTTATTCGAGATTAGGCGGGATACTTACTGAGTACACGTTGTTTTCGTACTCATGCTACACATGCTGTGCATTTTTGTTGCACAGGCACATGCATCTCTAGTGGCCTAGTGGACGAAACTGCATTGTTGACACAGAGACTTAGGTGAGTTGCACTTCTTGAGACGACCCGCAGCCAGCAGAGTCTCTTTCAGATTTCCACATTTACTTTCTGTCCTATTTGTATTCCGGGTAGTTGTTGTATTATATTGTTTCCTAGAGATAGCTCATGCACTTGTGACACCGGGTTCTGGGATGTCTATGGGATTAATCAGTATTTTGAAATTGTTAAAGATAGCATTATTTATTCAGTGAAATTTATTCCTTATTGTTTATATGTGTAAAAGAAGCGAATTCAGAAATATTTAAAATGAGAAGTTACTAGCTATATAGTGTTGGCTTGCCTGACAATGGTGTCCGGTGCCATCACGACCCTTAGTGGATTTTGGGTCGTGACAACATGTTATCTGAGAACTAGGTTTCCGTAGGTCTTACGAGTCATGATCAAGTCTAGTAGAGTCTCGCGGATCGGTACGGAGACGTCTGTACTTATCTCCGGGAGGCTACAGGGCTGTTAGGAGTTCTTCCCTTCTTGATTTCCTCATCATGCGATTTGATTCCTTTGAGGCTTATGCCTTTGTTTCCTTCCCAATCGATCTTATGCGACGCGAAGCGCTTATTATAAATCACGAATTGAGAAATTTTAAAGGTTCTACAGTGATGGTACGGGATGCTTCTCCCGGCGTAGTTGATTTGACTATTGTCGTCGCCTTGTGGAAGGATATTCTGTCGTTCTAGCTCAGTAGCTGTACATCTGAGAGCTCTGAGGCTAGGCACAAGTTGCCATGATGCTTATGAATGATTGTCGCACAGTATTGATGTGATGGTAGGATGCTTGCCTATGTGTCGGGGCAGTGAATGACTTGAAGGGAGGTTTACTCAGTGTATGATTTAGAGATTTGGTATTTTATTCCCGGCGGGGGAAAGGCAATTGGGCTAAGGGTGTTCAGATTTGGGTTGATGGAGTAACAAGGCTTGGTATTTGCGAGCGTGGTGCAATTTTCATATGTGATGAGGTGCCGTTGTCCTTGTTGAATATATTAAGTTCGACGGTGTTATGATCTTCTACAATTCGCTTTTGGAGCAGGATATTGTGAGATACTATTGAAGAAAACGACTATCAGAGATCGCGGTGTGCGGTGGTTTGGGATTGAATCAGTGTTTCCAATGTCGACGTCTCGGGAAAGATGATCTTTGGAAAGGTTTAGAAGTTAGTAGCGGTCTATTGGCTCAAGAGCTACTGAGTTAGATTTTGATCTAAGGCATCATCTGAGCAGCAAAGGTGATGAAGGACATGTGGACGGTGTCATGCGGTGGTTAAATTTCTAGAAGGCCAAGTGTAAGAAGCGGAAGTCGAATAGTTGCTTAAAGAAGAGGGTTTGGCCAAAGTGGGAGAGTGGCAGAGCAGCACGTGAGTTCAGTGGCAGGATAACTACACCCTTGAGGAAAGTTTGGAGTGGTTTGGGGAAATTTTAGTGGACGGTGATTGGGTCTACAAACTTAATCTGAAATATTGGCTAGCATAACAGCGGGAGATTTGATATGACGGAAAGGAGTTGCTTAATATGAAGAAGGATACAACATAACTTTGAATTGGAAGATATTGTCGCACATATAGTTAATGTCCACGAGGGGTGAATGGACTTGTGCAGCTGGTGGGTGAGCACGGGCTCATGATGGGTTATTGATGTCGTAGTGATTGTGCCTCGTGCAACGGCATTGGAAGATGTCGGCGTGTAATCTCCACAGGTGGGTTATCCTCTGTGAGCAGATCAGCAGTCGCGTGGTTGGCGAAGCTTCTGCGAAGAATCCTACTGGCTATCTGGTAAGGAGGTCGGACATGTGAGTGTGGTTAGTGATTCAGAGTATTCATAGATGGGTTACAGAAAGATTTCGAGGAGCTTGGCGGTTTGGTTGTGCTAGATCATGTCAGCAATGAAGAAAGAATCTTGTTGGATTCCAGAGTTGCATAATGGTGGCTTCAAGCTAAGTGGGAGAGTCCCACCATCTACAATTGGGTTGTATGATTATATTCTTGTGAGGTTTCGGGTTATCGGCGTATTGGTGAGTTGTTTCGGCTAAGGAAAGAGAACATCAGTGGTAATAGAGGAATTGAATAATGTGTTCCATAATTGGCATCATCGACTCATGTTCGAGCTTTGGGAAGACTCAAGAATTATGCTTCGCGTGGAAGTGAGTTGCAAGGAAGGTGATTCGGCTGGGTGTCTCCTTGAGAGGGTGGTCATGGGCTAGCGGAACCTTGCAGTTGATTATATTCGGGACCATGACAGAGTGGGTGACTCTCAATAACGGTCCTAGTGAATTCAAAGGTTAAAAATGCGGTGCCTAAGGATTTAAGCCCGTAATGTGTTTAGGAATCGGGCTTGCGCTGCAGCTTATGATAAGAGGCTCAGGATGTTCTATGATGTTTTGACTTGCGGTGCAGCAATGGGGTGAAAGAGGAGAAAGAGACTTCGGATTCGTAGAGGAATTATCAGAATGGATGTACCAGTTGAGATGCGAATATGCGCACAAGGAAGGTATGAGGTGGTTCGTGGGATTTGAGACAGCATGGTCTCATGTTACAAGGCCACTCGGATGGAGTGCATTATGTGTTGAATGGAGTTATTATTATTCAAAGGCAATTAAGGATAAATTGGAAGAGGTTGGATTGGTTAGCCATGGGTGAGTTGGAATACTAGTGGCAGTTATCAGTTCCTTCAGCGTGATTAATTTATGCAAGTGATTTGTGATGGTATGTGTGAGGCTTGACGGCCGTCGTAATTAAATCTATTCGAAAGTATTCCAGTATTATGGCCTGCTATGTGTAGGCGGATCCCGGAAAGGGCTATGGTGGTTTAGGCCACTATTTGAAGAATTGCATCCTCTACGGTTGTGATTCACTCGTGTGTTGCTATGATTCTCTTGGAATGAGTTAAGTAAAAAGCTTCCATGTGAGGAAGTGTTTACCATGTTAGTGGTTCAGGAGTTGTGGTGAAATTATGGTACTATGGCATGCTGGCTTGTTAAGGTGCAGTGAGTGGTATGAAATTTGAACGTGAGGATCAAGGTTGCGGTCTGGTGTTGACAAGGATGTCACGAGCTCGGGTGATCATGAAAGGGGTTTGAATGATTAGAGTAAGCTGGTATTGTCTTCAGCGTCTCCTGGGATCGGTGAATTGTGGAAGAGGCTTAGCATCCTGGTTATGGATTCTTGATTGCTTTTCAGCGTTAGTGCGGCCGGTGGTATGGGTGTGCAGACTTGTTATCCGTTGCGGAAGATCGTGGGAGCGTGCCCCACGGGAAGATTGTATAAGTGTGACATGTAGTTACTTGATTGATTGAAGAATGAAACCAAGTATGAAGATTGTGGTGATATCATTAATTTGAGAATTTATGCCTGGAGGGCACTTGGCTTATTAGGTTGTAGACTGTGGAGGACTACTCCGGTTATGATTGTTGTTCTTGTGAGTTATGAGAAAAAGGGGTTATTATGGACCCAGAAAAGATTATTGGCCTAGTTCGGTACGATCAGAATCGGCTTGAGGTCTGTGGATGGATTTAAATATGAATATGGGCTCTATATCGGGCCAAATGTGTTCATTTCAGCATAGCTCTCCTTATGGAGGAGTATTCGGACGTTGGATGTTAATTCGTCGTCGGCTATTTCATGTAATTCTATATTGTGCTGTGTGAGTTGCGAAACAGCTTGGTAAATTTCTTATGTGTTGAGGTTCCGCGTAGCGAAGGTGTTATGTGAGCAGGATGGCTCTTTAGTTTCAGAACATATATCGCACCTCAGTTGTGCTTGAGTTTGTGGCTTATGGCGCTATATGTCTCCCCAGGGATGGTATTCTGCACTTAGCGTGCTTGGGACCGATATTCGGTATTTTGTTGTAATGAGCAATTTAGCTCGGTGTGTATCTCCTTATGTGAATTTTATGTGTGGGTCGGGTGGCACGCCGCCATGGGTATGTTGTTTGGATCGGGTTGCACGCCGCAACAATGTGATGTTGAGTACAATTCCTTATATCTATTTCTGTGTGTTTTGTTTTCCATTTTCTGAGGATAGTCCATATTAGCAGCGTGAGTTGAGTAGTCCCTTCTAGAGTTCGGTTTCCTTATGTATCATGTTCGAATTGGTAGCCCATTGGCACATTGTGGCAGCATATGAGACTTTTGGTCATGACTGGGGTGGCTTGTTGCCTGAGCAGTTTGTACTGGGTGAGACAAGGTTATTGGATCTAGGATCAGTGCGATTGGATTATATGAAGTACGTTAAGGAGCAAAGATCATTATTTGGGTTCAGAATGAGGTAATGTTCTTGTCAGGTGTGTAGCCTTAATGATTGTTGACTTGGCAGTTGGTTATGAATTTCTACGCGTCTCCTCCGTCGTGGCGGTATTGTAAGAGTTGGAACAAGACTTATACATGTCATGAGATGCATTGTGAGCATCAGATTCGGGGAATGTAGGTTATTATGATAAGAGAATGTTATTATGGTCCTGTGGATGATGTGGTGCATGGTGAGAATTCGGCAAAGGAACGCAGTCATGTTCTGGTAGATCGTGTAGTGATTGGTACGATGTTTGTGAGCACGTGATTTTTGCCTCACGTGAATTACTCCTACAGAATTCCCAAAATTAGGATTTTTCTTTTAATTATTTGATTTTTAGGAGTTATTGCATGATTTTTGTGTTTCTTTGCATTTTTGGGGCATATTTAATTTATATAATTCATAAAAAATATAAAAATATGTGCATTTGCATTTAGGATTTAATTTAGCATTGTAGAATTAATTAAGTCAAAAATTTTGATAATTATCATTTAGGATTAATTAGTGTATTTAGGTCAATTAGGGTCTAGGAATTAATTTAGATTTTTATTTTTATTTTGGAAAAAAAAAACAACAAAAAAGAATTCGTGAAAAGAAATGAAAGGAAAAGGGATTTAAAATGAGAATAAAGTTGGGCCAGTCTATGATTTAATTCCCCAGCCCAAACCTTCAACTCGTGAAACCCGGCGGACCCGGCCCAAANTAATTAGTGTATTTAGGTCAATTAGGGTCTAGGAATTAATTTAGATTTTTTATTTTTAACTTTGAAAAAAAAACAACAAAAAAAGAATTTGTGAAAAGAAATGAAAGGAAAAGGGATTTAAAATGAGAATAAATTTGGGCCAGTCTATGATTTAATGCCCCAGCCCAAACCTTCAACCCCTGAAACCCGGCGGACCCGGCCCAAATTCCACCCCTACCCGGTTTGTTTCCCTCTTTGACAAAACGACCCCGTTTGGCATTAAATCGATCCTAGCCGTCGAGGTTAATTAATCTAACGGCTCAGAAGCTAGGGTCGTTTGATATATCAGTGTCCGAATGGCCCCCCCTACCCCTCACTCGTCTCTCCCAATTCACCCTTCAGAGACCCCTCTCCAAAAACCCTAGCCGCCTTCAAATCCTCCACCCCTAAACCATGGCGGCGCCACCTCCGTTCAACCCCAAACTAACACCAAGGAGCCCCCAAACCTTCCCCGTCCCAAATCTGTCATTCTCTTCTTTCGAATCCCTTAGGAACTGTTCGAATCTTAAATCAAAGCAAACCCTAAAATTCCCAAAAAGGTCCGAATCAGCGAGATTTTGAAGTTTTGAGTTTGGAATCGAGTTCAGTTGTGTGTTCTCATTTGAGAACGCCCGATTGAGGTTATTCCGGTCTCAAATTCAGGGAATCGTCAAGGTTTTGGTTCAAGGAAGGTGCCCGTTAGTTGATAGGGAGGTATGCTTGTTTTTTCCTTTTTTCCGTTTTTTCTTTTGGCTGTCCACTTCTGTTTTCTTCTTCTCTTCTCTTTGTGTGTCTCCTTAAAGACCTTTCTGCATGTGTTCATTTCAGTTTAGGCTAGTTATTCCCTTTAGCTTTGTTTTAGGTCGTTTTAATTTCCAGAAAACCAGTCTTGAATTCGAAAATGTTTTGTTCGAAACTGTTTGTGTGTTTTAGTTGTTCAATAATTATGTGTTCATGCATGTTTAATCTTACATTTCTTTTAACTAGTAATTTAGTCCATTATTTTAATAGTTCCAGTCTACTAGTTTGATCAGCCTAGGAGTTAAATGCTTTCCATTTTTTGTTAGTATTTCAGACTTTAATTGGGCCAATGGCTTGTTTGAGCCTTGGAATGTTTCTGGCCAACTTAAGAAAAGAAGGGCAGGCCCAATCGTGAATTTGGACCATTGGGTCAAATTGACCCATGTCCCTTTGGTCCGACAAGGTAAAAATAGGTTAATTAAGGGTTATTTTGGGTAAAGGACATAGGGAATCTATGAGTAACCACCTTAAGAAGCTTCCTAGAAAGTTGAAAATAGCATTAGTTTGGCTAGCAAGTCAGAAAATGAAGGACTAAGTAGCAAAAAAGAAAATTTGAGAAGGATTAAATTGAAAAACTAAACCCTTTAAGGCTGCCCTAGTAACTTGCCTATAAAGTTATTGTTACTTGAGACCCAATTCAGATTTTTCAAGAGCTAAAAAATCCAAAAGTAGCAAAATGGCTGAGAAATAGCTAGAAGAACACTGTCCATTAAAAATTGGTTGATCCTTGAAGCTCTCATTCCTGAAATCATTTCTGGATAATCAATGGTTAAAAATGACTTGATTTTGGTTGATGTTGAAGATCTTTTGCTTCAATTTTTGGTTGTCTTTTGATTACTGAACATCCTTTGAGATTTCTGCCCGTTCGAAATTGCTTCAAAAGCTGGTTTTTCCTTGTTTATTTCTGGGCTAATACCATTGCTGTGTTGCTGCTGCTTTTTCATCTGCTGAACCTCATCTTTGTTTCTATTATTCCAGGTACATGTCCCTGCACCTTACTTAATGTAAAAGTTGGACTTGGGAATTGAAAATGGAAGTCAAGAGTTGTGATTGTTAGCCTTAGCATCTGTGTTCATAGTTAGCATTTTTTTTTCATTTTTCTTTGATTACTTTCGATTCCTGTCTTTTGATTTTTTTTAAATATGTAACTAGAAAACTGATATTCAGCACATCATATGCTGGTTGCTAAATTGATTGAAGCCCTTGAAATGTAGTTATTGTGTGTTGCTCATCTTTGTCTAAGATCTGGATTCAAACTGTATAAGCATGGCATGATTTAGGCTGTTCTGGACTCTTGAATATGTATTAGGTAAGTTATAGAGTCTGTTGTAATATAGACCTCATATGCAAGTTGGGCTGAAGGACAATACTATAGTGTCTGAACTTGGCTCATATGCATGACTGCTCGTTTACAGCAGGAATCCGGACATGCTTCCTGGTTTTCTTTAAGATCGAGTTTTAAAATTGATTTCAGGCTTTGCTTATTTTTATGTTCAGAACCTGAATTTTATATCTTAATCTTTCATCCTCTGTTTTGAAAATACGAGAGAGGCATTCATGGTCTTGAGAACTAGGACTCAAATAATGAGTTTGTGGTTTGGCAAGTTACCAAAATTAGTTGATCAATGCAATGTTGTACTCATTTGCTGTTGTCAAGGTGTTGTAAGTTTAATTTAGCATGGTTGATTTATTGTAAAATCTTAGTCCATAATGCTATATGATCACTCCTGTTAAAATAGTTGAATCAGAAGTTCAAGTTGAAGTTTGTATGTTCTCATGCCCTGCAGGGACTCGATCCTGGGTCCCAGCCTCAGTTTTGCATCCAAACGGGGCTCTCCTTTGGGTTTCATCTTGGGCCGTNAAGCCATTTCAATTGTTCGGTTCTTTGAGGCCCAAACTCAGAATTAGTCCTGAAGTGGATTTTCGGGTCCAATGCCTTTTAATACAATGATCATTAATTGGGTAGCATGCCAGAATGTTTGATTAAAAAATAGGTAGAAATTCCTCGGTTCTTCTTTAATTAATTGATTAGGCTCATTTAAATTAGATCGGGAGGTGAGCTATACTAGATAAGACATAGTTTATGGCCCTCCGAGCATTTAGCTGGAATACCCTTTAAAAATGGAATTGAGGTGCGCCGCGCCAAATAAAACCTCAAATGCGTGGCCCTCATTTAATTATTTCTTTTTTAAAATACTTAGAACTCGAGGCATGCCATTTAGCAAATTTCCATGGCCTTCGCAAAGTTAAAACGCGTAGTTGCTTTAGGCGCGTATTTTAATAATATTACCTTCCTAAACTCGGGTGTGCATTTCATGTGACCCAACTCTAAATCTCACAACGTTGAATAAAATGTGTTTCGGATTGCGGGTGCATTTCATGTGGCGTGATACAAAGACATGTTTTAAACGACGTTAAATCTTCTTTAAAATAATCAAAAGCGGTTAATAAGTTTAAAATGGCATCATAGCTTAAAACATGTATTAAAATCAGGTAACAGGCCAATTGTAATAATTTAAGCGACCGTGCTAGAACCACGGAATCCGGGGGTGCCAAACACCTTCCCCCGGGTTAACAGAATTCCTTACTCAAAATTTCTGGTTCGCAGACTTCAAAAGGAAAGCCGAAATCTTCCTCGATTTGGGATTTAAATAAACCAGTGACTTGGGACACCAGAAACAAACCTATCCCATGTGGTGACTCTGAATAAATTGAATAAATAATCCCATTTTGAATAATGTCACTTAAATTGGAAAAACTCCCTTATATACTATCCTTCGGGGTGGCATGTAAAAAAGGAGGTGTACAGCTCTGGCGACTCTGCTGGGGATCCAAACCCAGAACTTCGGTTCGGGGTTTAAGAATTTGAGCTTAGAATAGCTGTTATGATTGGCTTTATCTGTTATCTGATTCTCCTACATGTTTGAGCCTAATGTGCTAAAGCTTTACCGCTTTGATATTTTGTGAATTGTATATATAAACTGCTACGAAACCCTTCTTCTCTCCGAGTCTTCTAAATCATGGAGAAGGGTGCACTTCGTGTGACTTCTCTTGTGTCTAGAGTTTTATCCCATTTTAGAACGAGGTTCAGACAAGTTGCAAAGCCGGTGAAGCTTCTGTATTCCCGGTACGCTGCCCCCCCCCCCCTCCCGGCTCGAGTTGTCCGCTCGGGTAAGCCAGGTATAGAACAATAAACCCAGGTTTTAAACCTAGTATAACAAAGCCTCATGACGGATCCATAGTAGGAACGTTTGTTTGCATCAGGTGCATTTGACTTAGAAGACTCAACACAGGGGTTGGGTCTGTCTAGGACAGGTGTACCTGAAATGAAAAGACCATCCTGATGCATTCTACTTGCTAATTGTGCATTTATTTGCTTCGGATTTGCATGTTGACCGGCTTGTAAATAATGGGAGAAAGTTGGGAAAAGAGAATAGCAATGTAAGGGTTAAGTGAGTTAATGACCTGTTTTGAAAAACCAATGTCCAAATGGTACTGAAACTCTGCCGAATTTTTTGAGAAAAGTTGAAAAAAAAAAAGAAAAGAAAGGTCCTGTTTTCAAAAAATAGTTGGTTTTGTCAAATCTGCCCGAACTACGCCAGTTTGATTCTCACCGGATGTGGGATACGTAGGCAACCCTCATCGGGCCCAACTTCCCTTTTTTGCAAAATAGCCAAAAAACAATAAAATTTTGATTTTTTGTCACAAATAAGTCGGGTGATGCCATTCTTGTTTCAAAATAAGCCGAATGTCCCCAAAAGGGCGCCGAAAGGCTGTTTTTGCAAGAACAGCCACGTTGGGTCATTTTTTAACGATTAGCAGGCACAGCCTTAAAATCTTCTTCCCCGAAGTGCTGAAAGGCCGTATCTGCAAAATCAGGTTTTATTTTTTTGAAGTAAAATTTTGAAAAATGGTGTTACTCTTTTGGGTCAAAAATGAGTTATTAAATCACCTTAATAAATGTGCAAGATGAGCACAAACGAAATTGAACCCTTCACAGTCCTTAATGAGATCCCCTTAAAGCTCCACGTGTGGTGGGATGATCTAGGAAAAGGCAGTAGAGAAACATTGGTAAAAGTTCTGGAAGGCCTCGTCGGACTATTGAACGTCAAGCCAAGGTTGGACATAATTGAAGCTTTAATACCTTTTTGGGACCCGACTCGCAATGTGTTCCGTTTCTCTGACTTTGAGCTCACACCTACATTGGAGGAAGTTGCGGGTTATGTGGGCCTTAATGGAAACCTTAGAAGTCGATATCCATTGTCGCCAAGACCGGTATCTCCCCACAGATTTCTGGATTTGCTGAGTATTAGTCGGGATAATCAGTACGGAAATTTATCTGAAGGGTATTGCACGCTCCGGTTCTTGTATCATCGAATGGTAACCCCCGAGGTTTTGAAGAGCTGAACACTGGTCTAACCCATGCCGGAAATAAAGACAAATGGGAGGCAAGGCGGGATTTAGCTTTTATGGTAGCTTTCTTGGGTGTTGTAGTTTGTCCACAAAAAGATGGTAATATAGAGATAGGTCTCGTGGGAATGATCGATGTTGCAATCAAGAAAGCCAACAGCACTGTGGCTCCTCTGATCTTATCTGAAATCTACCGAGCCTTGACTATCTGTCGGGAAGGGGGAAAGTTCTTCCAAGGCTGCAATCTGTTATTACAGCTATGGATGCAGGAACATCTCTGCCACCGGGTTGGATATATGAATTATAGTATGACCGGTTTAAGTTGCATTGAAGAATTTGAAAGCCGAGTAGTGGGTATTGAATTCCCCGATGGTACTGAAGCTTGGCTTGCACATTTGAACTCCTTGACTGCCGATAAAATTGAGTGGGCATTCGGATGGCTTCCTGTCACCGAAGCAGTATACACGTCGGCTGAAGTGTGTTATCTCCTCTTGATGGGTATCCGGAGCATCTAGCCTTATGCTCCCCACAGGGTTTTGCGTCAATTAGGAAGATTTCAAACCGTCCCCAATGATGAAGATTTGAGTAAACATGTCATTGAATTGGGCCCAAAAGCTCCATTTCCAGAAGGGAGAATTCGACAGGTGTGGAATGAATGTAGATTTCTTGAACCTAAGGCCATGGTGCGAGATCTAGCTAGAGGTGAAGTGGACTCCAAGTACATTGTTTGGTTCGGTAAAAGATTCCAGATTCCTCAAAGACCTGCTAAGAGAGCCCACGTGCAACAATTCACTCACGATTCGCAAGAGCAATGAAGCTGGTTGGCAAAAGAAGAAAGCTACAGGGCTAGAATTGGTAAGTTGGAAGGACAAATCAGAGACCTCGAATTTTCCAAAAGTATCCAAGCTGCTGCAGATGAGGGAGAAAAGAAAAAACTAACTCAAGAAAATGAAGCCCTCAAAGCTCAAATCCGGAAGATGAAAATAGCTGCTAGAATCCTAGAAAGAAGTCGGGCGGATGAAAGACTTATAAACAGTCTAAAAAAGAAAGCCCTTGAGTGTCAAGATGACCTAGAAAAGTCTGAGGCCAGTCTAGCAAACGCCCGGGCTCAATTAGCGGAAAATGCAAAAGGTCGGACACAGTTTGTGCAACAAATGAAGAGAAAGTATGACGGGACAATCACCAGCTTGAGAAGAAAGGTAACCACTCTTGAGAATGAGGCAGCCAAGCAGGCTAAAGATTCAATGGTGATAGGGAACACTGTTATGATTTGATGGCTCGGATGGAGGAAGGAATACAACAGTTTGCAAAATCAACACCTTCACGACTCTCAAGTGTTAGAAGCCCGAATCAGCAAATCGGGGTGGCTACTTTAGGAAAAAGGGTGGAGATTCGAAGAAGGATTAGGGCTATTGCCGACTACATTGTCGCAAAATGCCAAGGCATTGAGGATTACTACCCGAACCCACCTTTTCGCTGCAGTGATGACATTCGTCCGCCAGATAATGACGCGATTTGAGCGGCTAACAAGGGGGTCTCGGTCGCACATTAGGCCCGTGGCGAGGCGAATGATGCCCCGCGGGCCCCAGGAGTTGAAGCTTTAATGTATTCCTGATTTTCATGTTTCGAGTTTGTAATTTGGTTTTTTTGAGTCTGTTTGGTAGTTTTTCATTCCAAGAAAATGAGTAGTTTGAAATCTTTTGTAATAGAAGTTTTATTTAATGAAAAATCGGAAAATTCCCAAAAAAAAAAATTTATTCCTTACTTTTCGCTTTTATTTTCTTGAACTACGTAATAATCTGATTCACGCGGCTCATGATACGTAGGCAATCTCATCGGATCCGTCATTAATTTTTGTGAATAGCTCCAATAAGAAAGAAAATAAAAAAATGAGAGAAAAAAGGGCATGAGAAGAAAAGAAAAGAAAAAAAACAAAAAGAGAGATGAAAAGTGAAGAGTGAAAGTGGAAAGAAGAAAAATGGGGAAGAATAAGTAAAGTCGGGATGAAGAGCATGCAACTGTTGCAAAACATGTAGAAATATATTTAACTGTATAGGTGCATCATACCCCCAACGTGCGATTACCTATCTGTTATTTGTCTCAAACTAACTGTTTGCTGCTGTTAATAATCAGTTCAGGTTTTTTATAGAATGGTGGTTGGTTTTTGTGGTAACCTGGCTTCGCACCCATACTTTACTAAATCAAAGGGGAGCATCGGAATGCCTTCAGAAATGACTCTGCCAACAATTCCCATCACGGATGATAGCCCAATCTCGGGCATCCCGACCTCAGAATCGGCAGGTGCCGAAGAAAACAGAATGCGGCGTCTTCGGGTTTTGGAAATGTGGGACGCTTGGCAAATGGAAAGAGCAGCCGCCAGGCGCAATCCCGGGATCCCCGAACTCTTTCTGGATCAGGGGGTACCTCCAATGTTCCAATCAGTCACCAAAGTACCCCCTAGGACATCCACTATCTCAGCTCATTTCGTGGGGAAACACCTTCTTGAGGTTCGCCCCCAGGTTTTCATGTCCGGTGCAGCTTCAAATATCTTCATCGCTCTCCCATTCTCGGCCACGGCACAGCCTACACTGCCTAGGCCCAGTTTTGACCCCTCAGCTTTCACCTTCCAAACACCCCTCCTTCCAAATGGAACCTCCTCAGTTTCCCACTTATACTTATCCTCAACCACCCCAATTTGAGTTCACTGCGGGGCAAGAAAAGACTACCAAAACTCCTGAGCAAGAAGAGATTGCGAAGAAGATGAGGAGTATGGAGCAGAGCCTCAAGAACATACAAGGCTTGAGTGGGCAGAAAAGTGTGTCTTATGCCGATTTATGCATGTTCCCCCATGTGCACTTACCATTGGGATTCAAAACACCAAAATTTGAGAAGTACGATGGGCACGGTGATCTTATTGCTCATCTCAAGAGATATTGCAATCAGCTGCGAGGAGCCGGAGGAAAGGAAGAACTACTCATGGCCTATTTCGGAGAAAGTCTGGTTGGCATCGCCTCTGAGTGGTACATGGACCAAGATATATCTTGCTGGCACATCTGGGATGATCTTGCTAGAGACTTCGTCAGGCAGTTCCAGTATAACATCGATATTGCTCCAGATAGGAACTCACTGACAAACTTGAAAAAGAAATCCTCGGAAAGATTTTGAGAGTACACAGTTAAATGGCGTGAGCAGGCATCTAGGGTAAAGCCTCCGATGGATGAGGTCGAAATGGTCACAGTTTTCCTCCAAGCTCAGGAAGCCGACTACTTCCAAAATATGATGTCCGCTACGGGTAAACCGTTCGCTGAAGCCATTAAGATTGGCGAAATGGTTGAAAATGGGTTGAAAACGGGTCGAATTCTAAGCCAATCCGCTATCAGAGCTACCTCCCAAGCCATTCAGGGTGGGTCTGGAGGAATAGCGAAGGGCAAGAAAAAGGAAGAAACATCCATGGCAGCGTCGGGTGCAAGAAAACACCGTGCTCCCAGATCCCTTCTCCCAGAAAGGACCCCGTAGCACTATTACCCCCACCAAGACATGGCCTATGCTCCTCATCCATACACGGTCATGAATGCTCAACCTTATGTCCGGCCATAGCAACAAGCCAACCGGAACCAAGCTCCATTTCCTAGAAACCAGCCTCCTTACCAAAACCACTACAATCCCCGTCCTCCACAAAACAATTTTCCCCTTCGTGAACCACCTAGAAGGCCAAATTTTACACCAACCAGCGAATCCTACTCCAACCTGTTTCCAAAGCTTGTTCAAATGGGTCTGCTACAGCCTGTTCCTCAAACTAGGCAAATGTAACGACCCGGCCGGTCGTTTTTGGAATTTACGCCTCTATCCCCCATTAACTGCTTTCCCTAAGTTCATTTCTGCTATTTTGGTTTGCCGGGACGTTCGGTATTAGGATTCGGAGTGTTTTGGGACACTTAGTCCCTAAATGAGAGTTTAAGAGTTGAAAAATGGTCCGTATTTGGAACAGCATGAAGACGACCTCGGAATGGAAATACGATGGTTCCATTAGCCCCGTTAGGTGATTTCGGGGTTGGGAGCATGTTCGGAATATTATTTGGAGGTCCGTAGCTCATTTAGGCTTGAAATGCCGAAGTTTGGATTTTTGAAGTTTTCGGTCCGATAGTGAGTTTTTGATCCGAGTGTTGGATTTGAATTCCGGAAGTTGCTGTAGCTCCGTCATGTCATTTGGGATGTGTGTGCAAAATTTCAGGTCATTCGGACGAGGTTTGGTTAGGTTTTTGATCGAAAGCATATTTGGTTAGAATTTGAAGTTCTTAGGCTTGAATCCTTGATTTAATCGGGTTTCCGGTGTTGTTTGGGGTGTTTTGAGGATTGGTGCAAGTTCGAATAAGGTATTAGGTGGTATTGGTGCTTTTGGTTGAGGCTCCGGGGGCCTCAGAATAATTTCGGGTGGTTAACGGGGAAATTTTCTAAGTTGTTGCAGCTGGTATGTTTTCCCTTCTGGTATTTTCGCTTCTGCGGTTTGGGAACCGCAGAAGCGGCTTCCTCATCGCAGAAGCGATTTTTGGCTTCCCCTCAAAGACCGCAGAAACGGTCATCATTCCGCAGAAGCGGAAGCGCTGGAGCGGTCATGTGTCCGCAAAAGCGGAATTTCCCCCTTTAATGAGAAACCGCAGAAGCGGTTATTGTGCCGCTTAAGCGGGACCGCAGAAGCGGTCCCTTGTCCGCAGAAGCGGAAATGTCTGGGCAGAAATAGAAAATTTCGAGGGTTTAATTTCGTAAGTTTGAAAATCAATTTTGAGCTCAGACAAGGGCGATTCTGAGAGGATTTTGGAGAGGAGATTATTGGGTAACATTTCTATGATCCTTTCTAATTATATTCTATCATTTAGTAGTTAAATCCACCTTTTAAATTCGAATTAAGGATCAAAAATGGAAGAATTTGGGTGAAAGTTCATTGACTAAACTATTGGGTTTTGAGGGAGCATTCGACCTCCGATTTCTGAGATTTTTATATGGTTAGACTCGTGAGAGTACGAGGTTTCTGAAAATGTGAAAATTATTCGGTTCCGAGACGTTGGCCTGAGGGGCATTTTGGTCATTTCACCTATTTTCGCGCCTTAGCTTTAATTTCAATAGTGGAATCAGTTGTTTGCAATATTATTTACGATTTGTAATTTAATTGAATAGATTTGGGCCATTTGGAGTCGGATACTCGTGGCAAGGGCATCGTTCCCTAGTTGACTTCGCACCGGTTCGAGGTAAGTGGCTTGCCTAACCTTGTGTGGGGGACTTCGTCCCTTAGGATGTGATAATTGGTAATTGAATGCCTTGTACGTGAGGTGACGAGCGCGTACTTGAGCAAATTGTTGAAACCTGGATTTTTACTTAAATACTTGATTTGGATTCTCTTTCATATTTGCCTTACTTTACTTGCTTT
>NC_031990.1:47341501-47342667 GCF_001879085.1 Nicotiana attenuata | reverse complement strand
TGGGCATGGACTGGTTGTCGCCCCATTTTGCTATTCTTGATTGTCACGCCAAGACCATGACGCTGGCTATGCTAGGTATTCCGCGTGTTGAGTGGAGTGGTACTTTAGATCACACTCCCAGTAGAGTTATCTCTTTTCTTAAAGCTCAGCGCATGGTTGAGAAGGGGTGTGCCGCGTATTTGGCTCATGTGAGAGATGTTAGTGTTGGTACCCCTTCTGTTGATTCTGTTCCAGTGGTACGGGATTATACCGATGTATTTCCAGCTGATCTTCCAGGCATGCCGCCTGATAGAGACATTGATTTTGGCATTGATCTGTTGCCGGGCACTCAGCCCATTTCCATTCCTCCGTATCGTATGGCTCCTCCTAAGTTGAAAGAGTTGAAGGATCAGTTACAGGAATTGCTTGGTAAGGGTTTCATTCGACCTAGTGTTTCACCGTGGGGTGCTCCTATTTTGTTCGTGAAGAAGAAGGATGGCTCCATGCGCATGTGTATTGATTACCGCCAGCTGAACAAGGTTACGGTGAAGAACCGTTATCCTTTGCCTCGCATTGACGATCTGTTTGACCAGCTTCAGGGTGCACAGGTGTTCTCTAAGATTGACTTGCACTCAGGTTACCATCAGTTGAAGATTCGGGAGCCAGATATCCCGAAGACTGCGTTCAGGACTCGGTATGGTCATTACGAGTTCCTTGTTATGTCTTTTGGGCTGACTAATGCCCCGGCAGCTTTTATGCATTTGATGCACAGTGTATTCAGGCCATATCTTGACTCGTTCGTGATTGTTTTTATTGATGATATTCTGGTGTATTCCCGGAGTCGGGAAGATCATGAGCAGCATCTGAGGACCGTGCTACAGACCTTGAGGGAGAAAAAGTTATATGCAAAGTTTTCAAAATGTGAGTTTTCGCTGAGTTCTGTGGCATTCTTAAGCCATGTGATTTCTAGTGAGGGTATTCGGGTGGATCCGAGGAAGGTAGAGGCCGTGCAGAGTTGGCCTAGGCCGTCCTCAGCTACTGAGATTCGCAGTTTCCTTGGCTTGGCAGGTTACTACCGTCATTTCGTGGGGGGATTTTCATCGATTGGTACCCCTATGACTAGATTGACCCAGAAGGGTGCCCCATTTCAGTGGAAAGAGGAGTGTGAGGCGAGCTTTCAGAAGCTC
>NC_031990.1:47330365-47337927 GCF_001879085.1 Nicotiana attenuata | reverse complement strand
ATGCAGATTTGAGCGGAGTCGAATGCAGATTCGAGCGGAGTCGAATGCTGATTCGATCGGGGTCGAATGAAAATTCGAGCGAGGTCGAATATAAATTCGTTTAAAATTGATGCAACGTCGCTTTGGCCAAAATGCGGGTGAGCTTCATGCACTCATGCTTTGCCTCACTACTACAAAAAGGGGCTTTAGTGGCAATTAAAAATGCCTGTAGCGGCAATAATAATCACCGCTAGAAGCTATACCGGCCACTGTTTTTTAGACGGCAATGCGGGGGTCGGTAAAGCCTTTAGCGGCTATTCGAACAAAAGCTGGTAAAAGGTATGGTTTATGGCCGCTAAACACTATTAGTTTTAACGGTAATTATTTGCGGCAATTATTTTGGCTGCTGAATCCAATACATAACGGCTAACTATGCTCTTTTAGCGTTCATCTTTATAGCCGGTATATTTGATTAAATTGCCACTAAAAGTTTATAGTTTTAATAGCTATTATTTGTGGCAAATAGAATGGCTACAATATCCATTGTGAAAACGTCTTAATTTATCCCTTTAGCGACCATCTCTATTGCCAGAAAATTCAATTAAATTGTCACTAAAATCACAAGCTTTAACGACGATCATTTAGCCGTCATTAACAATGATTGCGTTTGTCCAGAAAATATTACTAGTAAATCCAACAAAATTGTTAGTAAAGAGAGCCTCTTGGTGGCAAAGAAGTTTGACATTAAAAATATATTACTATTAATTCATAAAATAACTTGCTTAATTTAAAACAAACAAAAGAAAGTAGTAAACCAAAATATTAATGTCACAACATAAAAGAAAACCTTATATTGTTCATACTAATATAACCAATTCTGTTGATAATGACTTCAAATAATTTTCACAACTCTTCATCATATTGAAATCTTTCACATGTGAAATTTTCGTACATCAGAATGTATTGACCTGAAATGATAAAATAAATATGTCAAAATATGAAATGTAATGTATAAAAATATCGCAAGTAGTGTGAATAATCTGACATTACATGCAAGAAGCATTCGGTAATAAAAAATCTTATTTTTTCATATGGTCTCACAATTATGTTATCTTAATCCCATATGAACGAGTGAGACTGTAAAAGGATGTGGAGGCAGAACAACTAAGAAGTCATCAAGACAATCAAAGGAAGAATTGACTACAAACTTTAATGCTACAGATATTACTTTCTTTAAGTTGTCGAAGACTTTAATTGAGTCTTTATATTTTCTTGCTCAAGATCCATGTTGTTGCCTCAACCACCATCGGGTAAACCTTTACTAAATAGACCCCTCTATCACCTATGAGGGAATGCTTTGACTGGTATGACTTTTCGGATGAGCCTAAGGTTACATTTTTTAAAAATGAAGCTAACTACTCTTGCAAAAGAGGTGGTGAATTCACAAGTAAGAGATCTAGTGTATTGTAAAATAATCTAAGCTTAATTAATCGTGCGAGATGACTACCTCACAATTAATATGCATCAAAATAAATAATATTTTCTCTATCCAATCACAAAAAAAAAATACAACTACATGATATGACAAATAATAAACAATAAAAATGATATGCTAAGTATTTAATGTATTATTGCCTATTGTCAGTCATCTTTTTCTGTCAATACTGCAGTTTTACCTATAATATTGTTTTGCCTTGTTAATCTATTGCAGCTACTATTGAGATATTTAGGTATTTCTCTTGACTCATGGTAAAAGGATTTGACTGAGAATCGATCAAAATATACTAAAGCTAAAAGAGGAGCTTCTACTAACCTTGAAAGCTGTCACTATCTTGTATAACTCAAGGTCTTATTAGATGAATTTGTCATATTGTTCGTTATGACTGCATATGAAGTAAAACTCTTTTTTTTAGACTATAAGAAATTTACGGAGAAAATAAAAAAAACTACAGATTCCTCGGCATCGAAACTAGTAGCAGAGTCGGTCATCCACTAAGCTTAGGTAAAACTAGTATATAGCATCATAGAAAAACTTTTGGAAACTTTACCTCATAGAAAGACTTTTTTATGACAAGAAACAATGGTGTTTTGTGTTTAAGGAAAATTATAGACCAGATAGACCGTGATTTGCAGTAAACTCATCCCGATTTAGAATTCCTCTCAGGAGACTCACCATTATTTAGGAAGATTAGCCTAACAATTTACTTGTATCTGTGAGCTCCTTATATTAAATATATCTTCAATATTAACTTGAATTATAGTTCAGACTTGGTATCCAATTCTCAAACTACGAATTGACACCAACATTCCTACAGTTACCTAATGTTTAAGTACATCTTTTCAATAAAGTTGGTAAAGTCTTGTAAAAGAAGGTGACTTAATGAGATGTAATGAGCTTTTTATTTGTTAGTGAGATGTAATGATAACTAATTGTGATTTGATACAAGAACATTCAGGTGAACCTTCAGAGATTCTATTTTACATATTCTTTCTTTCCTCTTATCTCAATTATTTCATAATTTCACTTATATTGCTACAATCTTAAAGTGTATTCCAATTTCCTTTGTCTATTCTATGTCAAACCTGCAATATTCTACCCAAATCTCAACTCTCAATTGTGTGGTCCTATATAAGCAACTCATGAAGGTATGAACACCTAAAACTAAAATCTTGAGGAAGTAAGACTGAGGGGACAAAAGATCTTAAAGTTAGTTCCTAGAAGTACTCAAAATGTGATTATATAGTACACTAAATTAAATAATAACAGGAACTCTAGATATCAACAGTCATGAAACGATATAAAAAGGAAAATGAGATATAAGTACTTTCTGCTAGATTATTCAATATAATGCAAACATGGAGTAACAACAAGGTCACGGTAAGATAACAAAAAGAAACTTTTGTATTCAGCAGAAAGGCTTTAGGCCATACCACCAAATGCTGCACTAGTAGCAGAAAGCATCAAAAGTGGAGAAAGCTGCAAGACAAAACCTCATAAAAAGAGCGAAACAAAATATATGAAAAGAAAGTAATGATTATCTATCTGCTCAACTTTAGAGAAAGCAAGAAGGGACGAATCTATAATGCAATTGAAAAGGAGGGATTGGCAAAGAAAAAAATTAGAACAACTAAAAAGGATTAATATCCCTACCCCGATAAAAATGAAAGTCACCTTGGTCCCTTCACACGTTTCTGAATGAATACGATACCTGAAGAGCTTGTACATAAAGAAATTTTATCACAAATTTATAGCATAAAAAAGAGGAAAAATAAAAGTTAAAGATGGGAAAGCATAAAACGAATTGATCAGTTCATCATGCTTTGTTGGATCCATGAATTGCACTAAGTAATCCACTAGTTCCTTAGTTATCCTATTCAATTGCACATGAAAAAAGATATCAATTCCAATACAATAAGAATAAGATGAAAGTAATCTTATTTAAGCTAAAGTATAATTCATTTGAAGTGTCCTTCAAATAATGGCACAGCTAGTATATACTAATTAAACTACATAAGAAAAGGAATTTTGTGAGAGTGCTATCAGTTATGCAGCTCCTATGTCATGCAAAAATTATCTAAGATTAACAAGAATTCACTTAACCTTTTGAATGTATTATGGCAAGATTTTCTCCAAAGATCGTTAGTCAATGCTAGCTAACTATGTGAAAAATTATACCCATATATCACCATCTGCATTATTCTTGTAGGACATCATCAATGCCATTCTGAAGTCTCAAATTATAAACACATTTAAAGTGTGATGTGGTCTATCATAAACCTAGAAACTGTAATGCTTCAAAGCAAATTAACTTTAAGTAATAAATCACCAAAATTGCTCTCAGTACATAACCACCCATTTCATGCCAAAAATAGTATAAACATGTGCTTCATAATCTAAATCATTTAATGAATATTCTCATATATTTCTTGAAAAATAATCTTAGTGGCATTTTCACAAACAGATCAGCCGTGAAAATACACGACTAAAATGACATACAAAACTTGTCACCAAACACCTTACCAAACTCGATAGATTATTCCTTTGAGGCTTTTTGGCTGCTAGAGAAATACGAGAAGCAAAAGTGTCTGATACAATCTTTATTTTCTTTCTCTATTTCTCAAATCAATGAAAAAATCTTGGACTATAACTACTTATACTCTCAATTTCGGTCCCGATTTTTTCCTCATATCATACAAGGGTTTCTAGTTAAAAATATAAAAGTAATACACTAAATTTAAGTCTACATAAAAATATAAATATGAACAATAAGCATAGCAAAAAGGAGCATCATGAACCCTAGATAGGCAGATCAGAAACAGAAAATAAATTTGAAAAATAATAGAGGTTAGAGATTAATTAGTGTAACCTGATTCTCTTCGAGAATTTGTATCGTGGATTGTCAAAGATAAGACTGAGTGGGAAGATGTTTCTTTGGGCTTTGCGGATTCACGGCTTACAGAGAGAGGTTTGATGATAGGGGTAGCGGGAGAAAACATATTTTATTTTTCATCGAGGGAGGGAAAATTGAGAGTGAAAAATATAGGAGGGAAACAAAATATTACTGAAGTCTTCTCTCAATTATTCACCTTCAGTGGCAATTTCTTGCAATTGCCAGAAAAAACATTCCTTTCCCTGGCTAAAGCTTATTTGCCGGTAATATTTGCGTCTACAGAAATAAAGTAGCGGTAATTATGTTATTGCCGCTGCATAATTGCCTGTAAAAGCCATTTTTCTTGTAGTGCCTACTTATATCGGAGAGATTTACATGTTTTCTGGGCTGGCAATCCAGTCCCAGTCTATATGGTCTCTTGGCATCTTGAGATTTGCTTTGACGACGATCGTTCCCTGTTCGCGTATCGAGGAGAATGCTCCTGCTTCTATTCCACTTAGAGAAATAGTCAGTTTAAACCAAATGAAATTGTTCGTTACCTCGATTTGATCGGCCTACGAGTGGAGGGGAGTGACCACGTTCGCTTCTCCGGTTATGCTTTGATTAGGGTGTGTGTAATTGTAAATATGTTGCTTGTTCCCGAGATATATTAATTAGTTCCCATAATCTACGAGCATGCAGCACAGCCCACAGCATTCATTTGGGCACCCGCCCCTTACCATACCTTTTGTTCTTGAAGGAATGTAATCTATTAGTAAATTGAAAAATAATTCAATTTCTACTCAAAAAGTTACTCTACAAAGCACGTCTTAAATTAGGCTAAACCATCCCACTATATGAAATCTACGTATTTTCACATGCAGTATAGTGAATTTGCACGCGATTATGATTGTTCGTCTTTAGTTAGAAATTAATAAAGTTAAATATCATTGTCAATTTAAGTCCTGCATTTCAGAAGAAAAAAATTGTGAAAATTGAAGGATATATTTGGAGATAATTCTTTACCTACCGAAATACTGCTCCTAACTTAAAAAGTAGAGGAAAAATAACCTCATGATCAAGTGGAAGACTACGAAATTGATTTTACTATAGAGGATTACGTACCATTTTCCTTTCTTGTCTCTTAATTTCCTCTTCTCTTCTACTACTTCAACTTTTTTCTTTTCCCACAATTTTCTTTTTCAAAAAAGAAAGTGGAAGAATAATACACTAACAGTTAATAGTGAAATTTGTTTCATTTTTCAATTCTCTCATTCTCTGGACTAATCATTAAGTACTACGGCATAAATGGAATGCACTTGCATCCAACAAAGGCTGGCATGTGGGCCGGTCCCGAGCCTAAACGGGCTAAGTGGGCCGATCCCAATTAAACGGTCTTTGCGGTCCCGGGCTTCATGGTCTTTTTGTAGGAATCGGGACCGGGCCCACGAACTAATGGTGCCGGGCTAAGTGAGCCAGTCCCGGGGCTAAGTGAGCCCAACGGATTTTTTTTTTAAAATTTTATAGAAGTTAGAGAAAAAAAGATGGTAATAAAAAAACATCTATATGTGACCTAAAATTTTTAATTCAAATTTAGAGATAAAAATATTGTAAAGAGATATTCAAAGCAATGCGTTTTAATTTTATTATAGCATTAAAAAAAATGGCAATATCTTTCTTTGTGCCAAAATACAAGTTACATAATACATACTAATTTTTGTTCATACACGTTACATGGTAACTCTTACAAACTTCATAAATCCATTAAGGTCCGGAAGAATTCCCGTTGGTGGTGGCGGAAAAGAAGCTTGGTCATCACTGCTTCCGGGCGAAGCAGAATCCTCTGCAAGTTTAGCTAGCATTTCTTCGTAAGCTTCGTCTACCTCTGGTTGTGATTCAGCAAGTCCAAAATTTCTTCTTTCCGAACGGATCCAATCTCTGAAAAGTACTGATTTTTTCAAGCTCTCCCTTATAGACGCTCTATAATCGCCGAGTTGAAGTCTTGCTTGACTGAAAGCGCTCTCCGATGCCACTGTTGAAACTTGAATAGTTAAAATATCTCGGGCCATCCTTGAAAGAACTGGAAAGTATTTTTCTTTGTCCTTCCACCATTCCAAAATATTAAAGGAGCCGTCGGGATTCACTTCCTCAATTCCCTGTGATAAATAAATCTCAAGCTCATTTAGTTGTGAAAAATCACTAGTAGTAGAACCTTGAGAACCCCTAAATCTCGCCCAAACACTAAGTGCTCTTACTCACGCAGTTCTTTTGGATGATTGAGAATCAAAAGAAGAAGGAGTTGGAACATTTGGTCTAGCCTGATCTAATGCTACTTGATAAGCATTATAAATAGTTTGAGCATTTATTTTAATTGAGGCTATTGCTTCCAGAAGTTTAGGCAACTCCTCTTCTTCAAGTGCTAAACCATTATAAACAGTTTCATACCAAAATTGAGGACCTCCTAATTTCATAGAAGGATTTAACAAGGCAGCAACACCATAAATAGGGGGAATAGGGGAAAATATTTTTAAAACTTTTTTCTCATAGAATCAATAGCAAGTTGATAAATTTCACCACCCTCTGAAAAATGAGCAAACAAATTTGCAAGTTCTGAAATATAAACTAAACAGTTAGAATTAGTAGGATAATATTGCCCAGAAAATTTATTTGTAGCAATATAAAATTTTTCTAAAAAATCTACAAGCATTTTAACATTAGCCTTATCCGCATTTGTAAGGTGCTCATCATCACTTATATTAGCATTAAACGTTGAGTTTATGGGGTTTCTATATTCATATGCAACAACTAAACTTTCATACATGTAATTCCATCTGGTTGGACAAGCTTTAGGAACCTTTCTTTCTCTTAGGCCAAATTCATCGCATCTTTTAAAATATTCTCTAAGTCTACTTCGACGGTTTGAATAAAAAATTCTCATACCATCACCCACAATTAAATGGTAAATATGACAAAAATATCTAACATGAAAAATATTACTAAATGCAGGACTTAGTGTAGTGGTAAGCAAAGCTACAACATTTGTGTTACTAGTAGTATTATCCATTGAAACTGACATGATTTTATCAATAATGCAAAAATATCTACAAATATCCGTAAATGTGTCAGCAATAAACGAAGATATTTGGCTTTATTTTGAGGGTGTTCAATATGTGTCTTTTCAAAGTTCCCGTCCCCTTCCTCCCCCTCCCCCCT
>NC_031990.1:47271105-47330356 GCF_001879085.1 Nicotiana attenuata | reverse complement strand
CCCCCGACCGTCAAAATATTTAAAAGCTAACTCCTTGCCACATGTTTTGCCCTTAGCCTTATTTTGTGGAATTAGTTGAGTCAAAAAAGGCCAAACAATAGATTTTTCTATCCGTTTGGTAGGTTGTCTAGAAAAAGTAGGGGTAGTAACAGGAGGGTCAGATGGGGCATCATTTGGATTATCATTAGTTGAGTTAACTTCAGGAGCACGACTAGTGGGTGTATCGTCATCCGGTTGCGTTTCATCAAAATCTATTTCCTCCTTATCATCTTCATCAATAGTTGGATTAGAATAAAGAACATTCATTAATTCATGGTGTAATTGTTCACCAGCCCCAACATTATGGCAAAACTGACTCTCAATAAATTGTAATAAACTATTATCGCTATCCAGAATTGCAGGTGTAGGACAGATATGGGGTTTGGGTCGGGGAGCCGGGGGCAGTGGAGGAGGAACAAATTGGCCACTAGATTCGCCACTCTTGGATTTTCTTATTTTTACCAAAAATTTTTTTTTAAGGAAGCCATCGTAATTAATCAAATAATAGAAAATAAATAAAATAAACAAAACTATAATATCAAAAATTATGAGTTGGAATGAGTTTACCGAATTGACGAATAACTTTTTGCAAATTGATTATTGAAGACTTGAAGACTTCAATTCACCAACTTCATAATTTTTTCACAAATTAAAACAATAAAGTAAGCAATAGTAGCAATTATAGAAGAAAATTAGAGAGAGATTGATGATTTTGTGAGAAAAAAATGAAAGAATGAGGGGGTATTTATAGTTTAAAAAAAGGAAAAAAGTGTAATTATAAAAAGTTTGGGGTTAAAACAAAGTTGGGGGAAAAGGGGGGGGGGGGGGGGTTAAATGGCTATTTTATAAATAGCCAACGACTATTTTTTAAAGGCCAACGGCCATATTTTTGCAATTCCAAACGGTCCATTTTTTTGTTTTTAAATTATGACTGTTGGGACCGTTTTGGACCGTTTAGGCCCGCCAAAGATCAGTCCGGTTCGGTCCGATCCCGGTCTCAAACGGTCCCCGTCTCGTGGGCTCAATGTGAAGGATCGGCCCAGAAGGCCGGCCCAACTCCACAGTCACGGGCTTATCCGGTTAAGGATCATTTAGGCCCAGAAGCCCACATGGACCGCGGTCCCGGGTTTGGACCGGCCCACTTGTCACCCTTACATGTAAAAATTGCACGGGGCGCCCTATTTGGTCGCCCCCATTTAACCTATACCCATTTTTTAAAATTTTTTTAACTTGTACCCATTTTTTAAACAACTTCAGCTCCCTTTCTTCTCCGCTTCAGTACCTCACCAGAAGAAAGCAAGGATCTAGATTGAGATCAATATGCATAAAAACAACATCACAAGCTGTGCAAAAGCTACCCTTTCACGTTCTTACTTTATTTTTTAGCTTTTCTTTTTTCCTTTCGAGAATTGGAATGACTGCTCTAGCTCTCTCCTCTGTTTTCTACCCACTAATCCAATCCCCCAGATGATACATGTATATATCCCTCTCTGACCTCTGTTTTTTTCTTGACGTTTTTAATTAATTTAAAAATATTTATACCTGCCTAGCTAATACAAGACAAGCAACTGTATGTAATATTAATAGGTGGTAAAAAAACTTCAGCTCTAGAGCTGAAGTTTCCCAGTTACAACACAAAAACTTCAGCTCTAGAGCTGAACTTCAGGTCCGGCGTTACGTAGTAACTGTACTAGAACGTTTTGCCGTTAGTATTAGTACCGTTTGTACTACGTTACACGTCCCGTATCGACTGAACGTTACGTGTACGTAAAACGCGGTTAACGACTTCGACTAAACTTTCTTAGACTAAACGCGGTCACGAAGTTAAACTCGTAGAACAAAACGGACGTAGTACGCGAAACTTCGTCCCCGTACGTCGTGGTACGGTCGTAACGGTCACCGACGTACGGGAACGTTCGGAGTAGCGTCGTAGTCGACGTCGACGTAGACTACGTACTACGTAGTACGTACGTACGTACGTACGTACGTAGTACGTACGTAACGTACGTACGTACGTACGTACGTACGTACGTACGTACGTACGTACGTACGTACGTACGTACGACGACGTACGTACGTACGACGTACGTACGTACTACTACTACTACTACTACTACTACTACTACGTACTACTACGTACGTACGTACGTACGTACTTACCTTACGTTACCGTTCGTTAACGTTACGTTACCTTTTCGTTACGTTTCCGTTTACGTTACGTTTAGTTCTTTACTTACGTTACGTACTAACCGTAGTACGTAACGTCGTACGTACTCTTACGTACTTCTACTACTACTACTAACTACTACTACTAACTAACTAACTACTACTAGTACTTACGTTAGTTCGTAATTACTTACCTTTCTTAACGTTACTTACTTACTTTTACGTTACGTTTTACTTTACTTTACGTTAATAATTAAGTACTTACTACTACGTACTACGTTACGTACTACTACTTACTACGTACGTTACTACGTACGTAAGTACTAAGTTACCCTAAGTACGTAACGTACGTACTACTACGTACGTACGTACTACCGTACTTACTACGTACCTACGTAGTTTAACTTCGACGTTAGTATTAAGTATATCTAGTTTCTGTTGTAACTTGGAAACTTCAAGTCAACTAGTATGTAATATTAATAGGTGGTAAAAAAACTTCAGCTCTAGAGCTGAAGTTTCCAGTTACAACACAAAAACTTCAGCTCTAGAGCTGAACTTCAGGCCCGGCTACTAGAATGCTGAAGTTTTGCCTGATTGCCTTTGCTACTTCAGCCCCGTATGCTGAAGTTATGCGAAAAAGCGGGTACGCTTGCAATTTTCTTTGCAAAGCGGGCACAAGTTAAAATGTGAACAAAAAGCGGATGCAAATGCCCCCCTTACATCCACCAAAAGGAAATGATCTTTCTGCAAGTTTTTTGAGTAAACAAGAAAGAAGAAAAATTACGAGTTCAAGTTCTATACATATACAATTACATCGCTTATAAAATATCTTACAAGTAAATCTTGGTGGTAAACATTAATTGATAGGTATCACATGTTAAACTGTACTGATAGTGTAAAATACACTACCCTGATCATTTGTGTAAAGATTTTAACATTGCACGAGAGATATTTGAGAAAGAAATCTTGAATTAAATAGGCATTTTTACTAAGATATACGAAATAAATCAATATTTATAATAAACTCATTCCAAAAATTGATTCTGACTTGGGTATATTTGGTATGCAAGAAAACATTATTAATTGAATCATTAAATGAAAACAAATAACCTGAGAGTATCCAATTTTTAGAGAGAGAAGCTCCTCCTTCTCTCTACTCACTCCATCCAAATCTTAGCGGCAAACAATGCAAAGCCACCCAATCGGCAGCCAAACAATAACATCAATTCCACCAAAGCCACCTGATATTACACCTATCCTAATTCAAAACCCTCATGAACAAAATAACTCATATAAGGATAAACTGCTTGAAAAAATCACAAATACTCTAGAGGATTTGAGTGACCCTAAGTGCTCACCCTCGCCCATGGAGGTGCAACAAACCCCAAATGCTCAGTGTACTCGCGAGGGAGAAGGAAGACAAGTTCAACAAATAATCCTAACGGACCAAGATATTAAACGAATATATGAACTCTGGAAATTCTCAGTTATAATCAAATTGATAGGGAAAAGGATTCTCCACCACTACTATACGGTCAAATTCAATAAAGAAGAAAATGCCAAGAAAGCACTCCAAAATGGACCATGGTTCATCAATGGCTTCTTCCTCTCAATCCAAAATGGACTCCTAACTTTGTAGCTACACTGCCGAATCAGAGTTACACAACCATTTTGAGTGAGATTACTGCAACTTCCAACGGAATTTTACGACGGTATTATACCTACACAGATTGGAAATGCTATTGGTAATTACTAAATATTGATGTTTGTACATCCTCCACCATTAGAGGACGCTATGCAAGGTTATGTGTACAATTACCATTGGAATAAAAAGTCCAATCCCATATCCTAATTGGATCACAGAACCAGATTATTTTATACGAAGGGGATAATATCCTATGTAAATCATGCGGCTGCCTTGGACACTCTCCTGTAAAGTTCCCCCACAAAACTACACAAAACACACAAGTGGCCAATGAAGAAGAGAAAAAAACCCAGCACACACTGAAGACAACAATGGTGAGTGGCGGACGATTTCTTTCCCCAAGAAAAAAGAAACAACAATTAAGTCAAGCGTGCAGGTAGGATCTACAACAAGTAAATTTCCAGGTATAAATGTCAGAATATTTGATACATCAACGGGTAAGTTTCTTAACACTCAGCATTTGAAATATGTGGGAAAAAAATTCTATCACCCACCATATCCCTGAAAATCCAAAAAATTCTGATAAACCCCAATTAGAGTTAACTACGAACACTAATAATAATACCATAATATTAACAACTCTATTAATAATAATTACTGCATGACAAATGACGAGCACATGGATTCTCATCAATCCAGTGGTAAAAGAAATACCACCACAGTTTTGCATGGAAATAACTCCCCAAAGCAGATAAGTGGAGAAAACGTGTCTTGAATTGACACAACCCCTACTGACAATGTCCAAATAATAACGCCTACTAAACAAGGGTCTAAACAAACTACTAATGACCCTTCACTCTCCAATAAAAAGCTCCCTAAAAACTCTACACCACAAGAAACCCCTCCCACTAATCATAACCCGGTAGAAAGTCCTCTAAACACAACCTCCATGCCCACTAATAACCACTCCCACGAAGAACACTTGAAAAAAAGACAACACCAAATGTCGGACGTGATATCAACCAAGGATTTTGTTAAAGTCCATACGCGAGACTCCTCCCATTCCATGCAAATAGACTCCATCATTGCAAATCTCATAACTCCCCCGTCGGAATCCATAGCTACTAGCTCTCAGAAACTATATTAAACCACCATCATGCCTCGAGTTCCACTCACCCTGAGAAGGCGAAACAAACTAGTCTAACTCCTACGCCTTCACCGACCATATCCAATGGACAACCTACCACCACTACCACCTCAACTCCCTTCTCGACCAATGATCTACACTCAACCACCAAACTAACCCAACCACCAACCACAATCCTTGTATCGAACTGGGCCTCATGGGTCATGCAATCTCTTTCAACCTCCAAATCAACGGGCAGGACCTAGTTCTCATTATACAAAACATAAACTACCTTGCCCAGTTGATCTCGGACGGCATGCACCTTGCCATGACCAACTACATCAATCAGATGTGGATAAGCAACATCTTACAACCACTAGCCCCATCGTTGAACCAGAACCTAGCCAACAACATGAAAGGGATGTGGAATATACCGGGGAATCCCAACACTGTGATGCCCTAGAACATCCCACTCAACCTACCCTTCTTTGCTCCAGAGGATTTGTCCATAATGAACCCCATATTCACCCTATGGGCAGTGCAACAAACTCCTGCACAACAAGTCCCTCATTAGAACCCCCCACCACAAATGCAAGCCCATGCACAATAGATGGACATGCAAAATCAAGAAGAAAACCACGATGAGGAGGAAGAAGCACTTCACATCATGGAGAACCCAGGGTGGCATCGTCAAACCTAAGCGAGGTAAAAATACTAATCTTCAAGGAATGGCTAGACAAGAAGTGCATCATCAGTTGTCCACTTAAACTGTTCAAATGCTCGATAGACATAAGACCTCCAAACGATCCTACAGTAGGAAAGAATGTAGTAATTCTAGTGCCCTCCCACAGGAGGAACAATGCAGCGGCAGTGAGGGAGAACAACCAAACCCAATCAAACCAGTCAATGATGAATCAACCAATTAACTTCATAATCTGGAATGTCTGGGGAGCAAATAATGCAAATTTCCGTAGAAACTTTAGAGAAATTATGGTTACTCATAGGCCTAGCATGGTAGCTTTGCTAGAAACAGGAATGAAAACCACATATCAATACTGGAAGATTTCAACTTCACAGAAATGATAGAGGTTCCAGCAGAAGGACAATCTAGAGGCCTGGTGATCTTATGGAACCATGCAAGAGTCATCGTCAACAACTTCACTAGAAGGAACCAAGAAATTCATGCCATGATCGAGGTAAAACCAAATCATAAAAAATTGGCTCTTTAGTTCCAATTATGCTAGTACTGACAAAAATAATAGAGATATCCTATAGCAAAACATAAAAAATATCTATAACACATATAAAGGTGCATAGCTTATGGGAGGGGATTTTAATGATGTTATTATGGCTCAAGAAAAACTAGGTGGAAAAGCAATAAATCAAAATCGAGCAAATAATATACTAGAGCGTCTAAATTATTGTAAGCTTCTTGACCTAGGTTTTAAAGGTTGCAAATTTACTTGGTCAAACATAGAAGAAAAGGCAAAGGTTTGATTATGGAACGTTTGGATAGAGTTTATGCTAACATTGATTGGTTAGATCAATACCCATAAGCATCAAAAATTCGTTTTCTAAAAATACATTCTGACCATAACCTCATACTCATTTCCCTAAAAAACAAAAACCTTGCCTACATAGAGAAACCTTTTCGTTTAGAGTAAATGTGGTGCTCACACCCTAACTTCATAAACATAGTAAATAGAAATTGGGATAAAAATGACCTTTTAACTGCCACAGGCTCCTTCGAGGACGAAGTTAAAACTTGGTGTAGAGAGGTCTTTGGTAACATTCATTGGTAGAAAAAATAACTTCTTGCAAGACTAGAGGGAATACAAAATAGCCCTAAAATACCCCTAGTACTTTCCTACAACAATTGGAAATCACCTTACAACAAAAATGTCACGACCCATTTCCATAATAGGTCATGAAGGCGCCCAACACCATTGCCGGGCAAGCCAAGTGCGAAAAATATTTCTAACTTTTTATGTTAATATTATCAAATTTAAGTGAGATAAATACTCCAATTGAATTCGAAGCCGAAAGTGATAGATAATGTAAGTAGCATAATGATACAACCCAAAAATAAGTCTACTAATGTGTGTGCCAGAACCTGGTGTCACAAGCTACAGGCAGCTAGTAGAATATACACCAAAAGAATATCATACTATCCTACTGTCTGAATCAGGATAGACAGAAAATAAAAGTACAAAGGAAAGACTTCTTCGGCTGCGAGTCGGCATGGAGGAAAAGCAGCTCACCGTAGAAGTCCCAAGTCCGCTCACGGGTGCGCACCAGAATGATAACCAGATCCACTTGCCTTAGATCTTGTACATTTAAGTACAGAAGTGTAGCATGAGTACATAAACAATATGTACCCAGTAAGTATCCCATCTAATCTCGAAGAAGTAGAGACGAGAGGTCGACTCGATACTTACTAAGGTCAAGTAAAATGAGGAGAATTTATAATAAGCAGAAATAACTCAAATCATAAGGATTCGCAAGTATAAAACAACAATTCTTCCTTTAGATTTTCATCATGAGTGTCCATTTATATATTTAAGCAAATATGAAGTCTAACCCATAATAGAAGACCAAATAAGTCATGCACAGATAATCACCGAAGAACGTACGGCCCGATCCAACATAAAAGTAAATTGTGCACTGCCGAGGGTCGAACGGCTCGAACCATAGATGCATCTAGTACCCCGCTCGCGAATCACCCGTGCGACGCGGTCAAACATAAATAAAATCATCACAAGCAGACAATAATATATATCTAAGAAACAACAGATCGCAAGAAATATCTCAATTCTCTTTTTAAGGTTGAAATAAAATAAGGTTACCTCACTAGTAGCATCTACCTTACTCAAATAATTCACACAATTCCGAAGTTAACATCATGTTGCAAGAATATCACGTAGAACATGCTTTTGGGCCCTAGACTACCCGGGCTTAGCATATTAGTTGCTACGCACGGACTCTCGTCACCTAGTGCGTACGTAACCCCCGCATATAATGGCAATTTATTCAATTATTATACCTATAGGGACAATTCCCTCTTACAAGGTTAGAAAGGAGACTCACCTCACTCCAAAGCGCACTTCCAAATATCAAGAATAAGCCCAAGCCCTCAATTCGGAGCCGAACGATCACAAACTAGTTAAAGGAAGTAAGAACTAGTCAATATAGGCTTACAAGGTCGAATTCTAACTATTTAAGAAATTTTCCAACCTTTTTCACAAGTTTCCTAAATTCCGACCCAGGGCCCACGTGCCCGGATTCCGAGATTTTTCGAAGGAAGTTGTTCTCTACAACCTAAGGATCAATAATATATGATTTCTAGTTCATTTCATAACAATTTTCGTGGTTAAATCTAAGTTTTACCAAAACCCTAGGTCTTGCTCTAACCCATTGATTTCTACTAATTTTAGTGTGTTAATCTACCCAATACCCAAGTATTAAACTCATATTAAGTAGAATTTACTTACCTCACAATGCTATGTTGAAATCCCCTCTTTGAAAGCTCCAAAATCGCCCAAGTGTAGAGTTAAAATGAAATAAATGCCCTAAGTCCCGTTTTTAAAAGCTGTACCCAGGCCTCTGATGTCGCATTTGCGACACCAGGCTTGCAAATGCGAAGTTGCAATTGCGACAAAACGTTCGCAAATGCGAACTGCCCCTTTCCTGCCTTGATCGCAAATGCGAAGTTGGGGTCGCAAATGCGAAGAAATGGGTCGCAAATGCGACCACTGCCCAGCCCGACCAAGTTCGCAAATGCGAAGCAAATCTCGCAATTGCGAGTTCGCAATTGCGATGGCCATCTCGCAATTGTGAGACCTGCAGCAGCAGCAGCAAAAATACCCGCAAAGCTGCTGTGTTTTCCTACCTCCAACCATGCCCGAATCTCACCCGAGCCCTCGGGGCTCCACTCCGAACACTCACGCAAGTCCTACAATATTGTGCAAACTTGCTCAAGCAATCAAATCGTCGAATTAACATCTAAAACCACGGATTCAACACCAAAACGCATGAAATCCTCAAGAACACCCAAATTCCTATCTTTTCAACCGAACGTCCGAATCACGTCAAATCAGTCTCGTTTCTCACCAAATTTCACAGACAAGACTAAAATATTATACCGAACCTGTAACGGGCTCCGGAACCAACATACGGGCCCGATATCAATGTGATCAAGCATTTTTCCTCTTTATTAAACTCTTAGGATTTCAATTTAACAATTTTCAATAAAAATTCATTACTCGGGCTAGGGACCTCGGAATTCGATTCCGGGCATACGCCCAGGTCCCATATTTTTCCACGGACCTTCCGAGACCATCAAATCACGAGTCCGGGTCCGTTTTCCCAACAAGTTGACCGAAGTCAAACTTGGTCTTTTAAGAGAATCTTAAAGAAACAATTGGACATATTTCACTCAAAACTCTTCCAACTCCCGAACTAACCGTCCCCGCAAGTCGTAAATTAGCTAAAGCAAGTACTGGAGGTTTTATTTAGGGGAACGGGGTTCTAAAAGGCAAAACGACCAGTCGGGTCGTTACATTCTCCACCTCTTAACAAACGTTCGTCCTCGAACGGACATAGAAAATTACCTAGACTGCTGAATAAGTGGGGATATCTGCTCCACATGTCCTCCTCGGACTCCCAGGTCGCCTCTTCGACCAGTTTGCCCCTCCACTGGACTCTCAGCGCAGAAATCCTCTTGGACCTCAACTGGCGATTCTGCCTATCAATAATAGCAACTGGCTCCTCCTCATAGCCCAAACTCTCATCTAACTGAATGGTACTGAAGTCCAACACGTGTGATAGGTCGCCATGATACTTTCGAAGCATCGTAACATGAAAAACTGGATGGACCCCCGATAAACTGGGGGGTAAAGCAAGCTCATTGGCAACCTCCCCAACTCGCCTCAACACCTCAAAGGGGCCAATAAACCTTGGGCTCAACTTGCCCTTCTTCCCGAACCTCATAATGCCCTTCATGGGCGAGACTTTCAAGAGAACCTTCTCGCCAACCATGAATGATACATCACGCGCCTTTTGATCCGCGTAACTCTTCTGTCTGGACTGAGCGGTGCGAAGCCTCTCCTGAATCAATTTCACCTTATCCAACGCATCCTGTACCAAATCTGTACCAAGTAACTTAGCCTCACCGGGCTCAAACCAACCGATAGGAGAACGACAACGTCGACCATACAAAGCCTCGTACGGGGCCATCTCTATGCTGGACTAATAGCTATTGTTGTACGCAAACTCCGCTAAGGGCAAGAACTGATCCCACTGCCCTCCAAAGTCAATCACACATGCTCTTAGCATATCCTCTAAAATCTGAACTGTCCGCTCCGACTGCCCGTCGGTCTGAGGATGGAATGCTGTGCTAAGCTCTACACGGGTCCCCAACTCACTCTGAAGAGCTCTCCAGAAACTGAGGGCCTCTGTCTGATATGATGGAAACCCGCACACCATGCAATTGGACTATCTCCCGAATATAAATCTGAGCATACCTCTCCGCTGTATAAGTAGTCGCCACTGGAATGAAATGGCCGACTTGGTCAACCTATCCACAATGACCCACACTGAATCAACCTTCCGCAAAGTCCGCGGCAACCCAACTACGAAGTCCATGGTGATGCGTTCCCACTTCCACTCTGGTATAGGCATCTGCTGAAGTAGGCCACCCGGTCTCTGATGTTCATACTTGACCTGCTGGCAATTCAAACACTTAGTCACATACTTCACTATGTCTTTCTTCATCCCCCGCCACCAGTAATGCTGCCTCAAATCACGATACATCTTCGTAACTCCTGGGTGGATAGAATACTGCGAACTGTGTGCCTCCTCTAGGATCCTCTTCCTCAGACCATCAACATTAGGAACACATAGACGACCCTGAAGTCGCAAAACACCATCCTCGCCAATAGAAACCTCCTTGGCACCTCCCTAAAGTACCGTCTCTCTGAGAACCGCCAAATGTGGATCGTAGAACTGTCGGGCCTTAATCTGCCCCAATAACGAAGACTGAGCAACCACACATGCTAGAACTCGGCTGGGCTTTGAAATGTCCAACCTCACAAGTCTGTTAGCCAAGGACTGAATGTCCAAAGCTAGTGGCCTCTCCTCTGCTAAAATGAAGGCCAAACTACCCATACTCTCCGCCTTTCTGCTCAAGGCATCCGTGACCATATTTGCCTTGCCCGGATGATAAAGAATGGTGATGTCATAATCCTTTAGTAACTCTAGCCACCTGCGCTGCCTCAAATTAAGATCCCTCTGCTTGAACAAATGCTGTAAGCTGCGATGATCGGTATAAACCTCACATGCCACCCCATACAAATAATGCCTCCATATCTTAAGAGCATGAACAATCGCCGCCAACTCTAGATCGTGCACAGGGTAATTCTTTTCGTGAACCTTCAACTGACGTGAAGCATATGCAATAACTCACCCCTCCTGCATCAATACACATCCCAAGACAACGCGTGAAGCGTCGCAATATACCGTATACATTCCTGAGCTGGAAGGCAATACAAGAACTGGTGCCGTAGTCAAAGCTGTCTTGAGCTTCTGAAAGCTCTCCTCACAATCATCGGACCAAAAGAATGGAGCACCCTTCTGGGTCAATCTGGTCAAAGGTGATGCAATAGATGAAAAGCCCTACACAAATCATCGGTAATAACCTGCTAATCCCAGGAAACTCCTGATCTCGATCACTGAAGTAGGGCGTGGCCTACTCTGAACTGCCTCAATCTTCTTGGGTCCACCTTAATACCCTCTCCTGACATAACATGCCCTAAGAATGCCACTGACTCTAGCCAAAACTCACACTTGGAGAACTTAGCATATAGCTTCTGCTCTCGCAAGGTCTGAAGCACTACTCTCAAATGCTGCTCGTGCTCCCCCAGGCTACGTGAGTATATCAAGATATAGTCAATGAAGACGTAACAAAGGAATCAATATAAGGCCTGAATACCCTGTTCATCAAGTCCATAAATGCCGCTGGGGCATTAGTCAAGCCAATGGACATCACCAGAAACTCATAATGGCCATATCTAGTCCTGAATGCAGTCTTCGGAACATCTGAGTCCCGAATCTTCAGCTGATGATACCCTGACCTCAAGTTGATCTTAGAGAACACCCTAGCACCCTGCAACTGGTCAAACAAGTCATCAATATGGGGCAACAGATACTTGTTCTTGATGGTGACTTTGTTCAACTGGCGGTAATCAATGCACATCCGCATAGTCCCATCCTTCTTCTTTACGAATAACACTGGTGCACCCCAAGGTGACACACTAGGCCTAACAAACCCGTTTTCCAATAACTCCTCAAGCTGCTCCTTCAACTCCTTCAACTCCTTAGGAGCCATACGGTACGGTGGTTAGATATGGGCTGAGTGCCTGGAGCCAAATCAATACAAAAATCAATATCCCGATCCGGAGGCTTGCCAGGAAGGTCGGAAGGAAAAACATCGGCGAACTCTCGAACTACTAGGACTGAATCAATTGTCGGAGACTCTACAGTGGTGTCTCGAACATAAGCTAAATAAGCCAAACACCCTTTCTCGACTATGTGCTGAGCCTTCAGGAAGGAGATAACCCTACTAGGCGTATCAACTGTGGAACCCTTCCACTCCAATCTTGGCAACCCTGGCATCGCTAGTGAAACAGTCTTGGCATGGCAATCTAGGACAGCGTGATATGGAGATAACCAATCCATGCCCAGGATGACCTCAAAATCGATCATATCAAGCAACAGAAGGTCTGCTCTAGTCTCAAAACCACAGAACGTGATCACACAGGACCGGTAGATCCGATCCACAACCACAGAATCACCCACACGAGTGGACACATGAACAGGGGTTCCCAAGGGCTCAGGAGAGATAACCAGGAAACGAGCAAACAGAGATGATACATATGAATAAGTAGACCCTGGATCGAATAATACCGAAGCATCCCTACCACCAACGAAATAATACCTGTGATGACGGCATCTGAGGACAATGCATCTGGCTTGGCCGGTGTCGATGCCCCCTTTTTCCTCGCGAAATCGGGTTTACGACATTCAGGAAAGACAACTCTATTCCCGTTTGGGAATTGGGTTTTGGATTTGGAGAGTCGCCACCTTATGATTATAGTGCATTAGGACACTTTAAGAAAAAAATTTGAGATGAAAACCAGAGTTTGGGTAAGGGCTAGAAATTATCTTGAGGGGAAGGTATTAGGCACCCCCCAAGATCCACTAGTGTGGTTCCCGGCCATGCTACAATTGTGACTTTAAATGCAAACAATAAGTAGACAAGCAAGCACTGACACTACGATGAAACCGCTCACATAACAATTGCAAATAAAAAGCACAAAAGGATTTAAAAGTGCTGAAATCTGGAAGGAAGTAGTTTTATAATCACAGAAAGGTGTGAGAGAAAAGAAGGGGTCAAATAATTGATGCAAGCAACTTAAAAGAAGTAAAAGAAACGGAAGTTGAAAATTGGACAGCTTTTAAAATTCTGAAAATAACAAACTAATAAAGAGGGAAGGGGGTCCTAGGTTTATATATCACATGGATCAGTTACACAACACCGGTATCCAATTGTACGCGTAGTGTTACCGTGTGATCATCATCTCCATGTCTACCCTTCCCACCCCGTTAAGGTATTAAAGCGCGGAATGGTATCGTTACTTATTGCATGCTATTACCCGCCCCAATCCTATCAGTCCGGAGGCAAATGGACTACTAATCCTAAAGGGAAAGGGGTTTGGGGCTTTTAGAAGTTTTCAAAGGACAAAATGCTAAGGCGTCAACCAAAACACATAAGTGCAAATAGAGGGAATCAGGCAAGCAAACAGGGCTCAAATATGCCTCCATAAACCAGCAAAAGTCATAGAGTTTAGCATGTCTTACACGTACTGTTTTTGGTCTTAATTAAATAATGCGACGAGCGGACTGGTTCAACGCACATTTTTAGACGGAAAGTCTACATTAGGCTCGCTCGGATGCAGTTGACTAAAACCGATCTGATTGATTAATTAATCCTTTTGTCTAAGTGTTGGATAGAACTAGGCATGATATCTACTGATTTTAGAAGTAATGCAAACTGATTATAGAAAAGGGTTACCAGTTTTAACAGAACAATACGAGCTCAACAGTTGACGTAGCTTCTATTCAGATTCGAGATTTCCTATAGGCATGCTCTCTATATGTTTATTGATTTTTGACATCTTTTGGACGTTAACAGAAGTCCTATGAACATGGTATCTATATGCAGCTTTTATTGTTAAACTATGAACTGTTTGCCTGATGACGCTTATATATGCAGAGATGCGGAAGTCTATAGGCAGTATTTCTATATGTGAATTTGCAGAACAATTAGAAGTTAATCCTATAGGCAGGATATCTACGTGTGAAGTTGCAGAAATCAGAAGTTGAACCTATAGGCAGGATATCTATGTATGAAATTGCAGAAATCAGAAGTTAACCCTATAGGCATTATATCTATATGCTTTATTGTAGAAATTAAGTGTCGAATACTATAGGCATGCTTTCTACGCGTGGAGTTGCACAAATCATAAATAAATCCCTATAGGNAAACGCTATAAATTACAAGATAGGCTATAATTGCAATTATATGCAATTTAGCTTTTAAAATACCAAACAAATTTGTAAAAAAAATATGCAAAAATTAACTTCATTATATTTTGGTGCAAATGTGAGAATAACATGAATTATTCGCCAAAAATGATAATTTTGGGAATAATTATTGGATCTTGTTGTACTAAAATAGGCAACAAATTGGTTTAAAAAATCATTAAAATGCCAAAATTCTTAGGTGTGCTTATATATGCACCAATATGCTATTTTGGAAATATTTGGGTATAGAAATACTTAGGGAAAAATTGGGTATCAACAGCTGCCCCTCTTTACCCGGGAAGGATGAAAGAGTTGTCAGGTAAAGACATGATGACCAATTTTGACCGGAAGCGGCGATTTGAAAAGAATTTGACCGAGCTCTGGTTTCTGAGCTGCCTACATATCCCTGGTTTTACAGGAATCAGGCCGTATGTAGTTCAGGAACCATTGACGGGACATGCCGATGGCGATTCGAAAGAGACGGGCACGATGTTTTAAGGGGGGGGGGCAGAAGTATTTGAAACTTGATTGGCGGTGAGGACCGGAGCGGGATCGCTCCTGCTGAGACGGCAGTTGCTAGCCGATGTACCTGAAAGTGAGCAATACGGGCGTATATTGTGCACAAACTTAAAGGTGATGCAAGTTCCCGTTAGACCATGAATGCTGTCCTTGGACGGTTGGGATGACGTCCTCGGACCATGATGTCCTGGGCCATGAAGCGCAAAATTAAAGGATTCGCAGGCCATGAAATGATGTTCTCGGGCTATGATAATGGTGCCTCCGAACCATGATGCCTTTGAATAATGATGTACAGGATATAAAGTGGGGTCCTCGGGCCATGGCATGGTGTTCTCGGGCTATGAGGATGATCCCCCGAACAATGACGCCTTCGGACAGTTTTGGCGATATTTCAGCCCATGAAATGCAGGATTTGGCGGTATTTCAGCCGATGCAAAAAATGTAAATGGCGATATTTCAGCCGACAGAAATTTAAATAAAACAGGCGATGTTTCAGCCGATGTAAAAAGTAAAATGGCGATATTTCAGCGGACAGAAAGCATAAGTATAGATGATGATGGAGATGAACTGGCGATCTTTCAGCCGATGTAGAATTTAAATAAAGTTTGGCGATATTTCAGCCGATTGCGAGACGTAAGTAAAGGCGGCGATATTTCAGCCATGCAAGAGAGATAAGGTGGCGATTTTTCAGCCACGCAAGAAAGATAAAGTGGCGCGGTATTTCAGCCATGCAAGTAGAGGTAGAGCTTAACCTCGGAAGGCAGAAAGGTAGCCTTATGTAGATAATGCAGGATGGAGACAACGCTTAGTCTCGGAAGGCAGAAAGGTAGCCTTATGCAATGCAAAGAATGCAGATGGAGACAACGCTTAGTCTCGGAAGGCAGAAAGATAGCCTTATGCAATGCAAAGAATGCAGATGGAGACAACGCTTAGTCTCGGCAAGCAGAAAGATAGCCTTATGCAATGCAAAGAATGCAGAGGGAGAAAATGCTTAGTCTCGAAAGGCAGAAAGATAGCCTTATGCAGATAATGCAGATGGAGACAACGCTTAGTCTTGGAAGGCAGAAAGATAGCCTTATGCAATGCAAGAAAATAAAAGGATGAATAGTAGTGAGATTTCTTAGCTTATTGCTGATCACGATGCCGTGACTGTCAGGGAGGTTGTGTGTGGATAATAATTACGGACGAGTGATGATTCTGAGAAGTTGCGTCTTTGAGGAATATGCGTACGTAAATATACCTGACGATATTGTAAGTCGAGTGCCTGCATCCAAAGAGAAATCGTGAGTTTTGTAAGGGGGAAAGGTTAGTTCGTCTTCCCCTGGCTTCCGGCGTTGCGTATCATTGGGGTAGCGTTGCTAAACAGCAGCAATTCGAACAGTAATTATGCATGATTTAGTAAATATAATGTAAGTAGAAAAAATAGTTTTCTTTTAGATGAACCAACGACTGGACGAGGTTCAAGACATTGCAACCTCTCTTGCTCCGGAATTTTGAGGGTCCTCCTCAAAATTTTGCCCCAGTTTACTGCGTTGGCACTTCTGACGGTTGCGCTGAACGATTGAAAGATCAACTTTGGAATTTTGAGGGTCCTCCTCAAAATTCTGCCCAGTTTACTGAGGTGGCATTCCTGGCGATGAGTGGCTGAAAACTAACTTCGGAATTTTGAGGGTCCTCCTCAAAATTCTGCCCCAGTTCCAATAGTAGGGGGGAAGATGAAATTTTTATTAAATTGTGACCGAACCCATAGGGCTGCCTACGTATCCCCTCTTATACGGGAATCAGGTCAGGCGTAGTTCAAATACATCATAAAAGGAATCGTAAGTGGTTACACATAGTATCGTTTCACTGCATCTGAATTGATTGGCTTTGGCCAAACTTCTACGTCCATTTCTACAAGAATAAGGGCTCCTCCAGTTAGAACCCGGTGAACCATGTACGGACCTTGCCAGTTGGGAGAGAATTTCCCCTTGGATTCATCTTGATGTGGGAATATTTTCTTCAACACCAGATGCCCCGGTGCAAACTTCCTTGGCTTAACTCTTTTGTTGAAGGCTCTGGACATTCTGTTCTGATACAACTGACCGTGGCAAACCGCATTCATCCTTTTCCTATCTATAAGGGCTAACTGCTCGTAGCGACCTTTTACCCATTCTGCGTCGTCCAACTCTGCTTCTTGAATGATCCTCAAGGAGGGAATTTCTACCTCGGCGGGGATAACCACCTCTGTACCATAAACCAGCATGTAAGGAGTTGCTCCGGTCGATGTGCGGACCGTGGTGCGGTATCCCAGTAAGGCAAATGATAACTTCTCATTCCATTGTTTGTGGCTTTCGACCATCTTTCTTAGTATCTTCTTGATATTCTTGTTGGCTGCTTCTATAGTTCCATTCATCTGAGGCCTGTAGGTTGTAGAGTTCTTGTGCTTGATCTTGAATGCCTCACACATGGCTTTCATCAGGTCACTATTGAGATTGGAACCATTATCAGTGATGATTGATTCCGGAATCCCGAATCGGCAAACAATACGGTCACGGACGAAATCTGCCACAACTTTCTTAGTCACTGCCTTTTATGACGCTGCTTCAACCTATTTAGTGAAATAATCGATTGCCACCAGGATAAACCTGTGCCCGTTTGATGCGGCAGGCTCGATAGGTCCAATGACGTCCATTCTCCAGGCGGCGAATGGCCATGGTGAGCTTGTTGCAGTAAGCTCGTTTGGAGGCACCTTTATCATATCTGCATGTATCTGACAGCGATGGCACTTGCGAACATACTGGATACAGTCTGTTTCCATAGTCATCCAGAAATAGCCTTCTCGGAGTATCTTCTTTGCTAAGACAAAACCATTCATGTGCAGCCCGCAGGTCCCTACGTGCACTTCGTCCAATAGTTTGGATGCTTCTTTTGCTTCGACACACCTTAGTAAACCCAAGTCGGGAGTCCTCCTGTACAGGATTTCCCCACTGTGAAAGAAGTTGTTGGATAATCTCCGAAGTGTGCGCTTCTGAGTAGCGTTGGCAAGTTCTGGATATTCTCCTGTTGTCAAGTACTTTTTGATGTCGTGGAACCATGGTTTTCCGTCTGCTTCTTCCTCAACGTGAGCACAATAAGCTGGCTGATCATAAAATCTTTACTGGGATGGGATCAATGAAATTCGTGTCCGGATGTTGGATCATGGATGACAGAGTAGCCAATGCGTCAGCGAACTCGTTCTGGACTCTGGGGACATGCTGAAATTACGTCTTTGTGAATCTTTTCCTTAACTCCTGTATGTGATGCAAGTAGGGGAGTATCTTAGAGTTCTTGGTTGCCCACTTTTCTCAAACTTGATGTATGAGCAAGTCTGAATCCCCGATCACTAGCAACTCCTGAATGTTCATGTCAATGGCCATCTTGAGCCCCAAGATGCAAGCTTCATATTCAGCCATATTATTTGTGCAAGGGAACGTGAGCTTGGCGGATACCGGGTAATGCTGGCCGATTTCTGATACTAGGACTGCTCCTATGCCAACTCCTTTGAAATTTGCGGCTCCGTTGAAAAACAACCTCCAACCATCGTAGGATTCTGCAATATCTTCTCCTACAAAGGACACTTCTTCATCAGGAAAATATGTTTTCAGGGGTTCGTATTCTCCGCCAACGAGATTCTCGGCGAGGTGATCTGCTATGGCTTGCCCCTTGATTGCTTTCTGAGTCACGTAAACAATGTCGAATTCACTCAGCAAGATTTGCCACTTGGCGAGCTTGCCAGTAGGCATGGGCTTCTGAAAGATGTACTTCAGCGGGTCCATCCTGGATATGAGATAAGTAGTGTAGGCACAGAAATAATGCCTCAATTTCTGAGCTACCCAAGTCAGAGCACAACAGGTGCGCTCCAATGAAGAATACCGGGACTCGTATGGGGTGAACTTCTTACTGAGATAGTAGATGGCTTGCTCCTTCCTCCCCGTTTCATCATGCTGTCCCAGAACACAACCGAATGCCCCATCCAAAACCGCGTGGTAAAGCAATAGAGGCCTCCCTGGCTCGGGCGGAACCAAGACTGGCGGCGTTGACAGGTATTCTTTGATTCTGTCGAAGGCTTTCTGACAATCGTCAGTCCACTTAGTAGCAACGTCTTTCTTCAACATCTTAAAGATGGTGTGGACTGAGCTATGAACCGGCTGATATAGTTGAGCCTCCCCAGGAAACTCATTACGTCCTTCTTGTTCTTTGGCAGTGGCAATTCTTGAATGGCTTTGACCTTTGATGGGTCCAATTCTATTCCCGACGACTCACGATGAAACCCAGTAATTTCCCAGCAGGAACCCCGAATGCACACTTGGCGGGATTCAATTTCAGATTGTACCTCCTTAATCTGTTGAAGAACTTTCTCAAGTCTTCTGTATGATCAGTGGCCTTCTTGGATTTGACGATGTCGTCGTCCACATATACCTCAATCTCCTTGTGTATCATGTCGTGAAAAATACTGGTCATGGCTCTCATATAGGTGGCACCAGCATTCTTTAACCCAAACGACATCATTTTGTAAGAATACATCCCCCATGGCGTGATGAAAGCTGTTTTCTCTGCATCTTCCTCGTCCATCCATATCTGATGGTATCCGGCGAAACAATCAACAAAAGACTGCAACTCATGCTTGGCGCAGTTGTCGATAAGAATGTGTATGTTCGGCAAGGGGAAGTCATCTTTGGGACTGGCCCGATTAAGATCCCGGTAGTCGACACAGATTCTAACCTTCCCGTACTTCTTTGGTACCGGCACGATATTGGCTAACCATGTTGGATATTCCACTACCCTGAGAACCTTGGCTTTGACTTGCTTAGTAACCTCTTCTTTGATTTTCAAACTCATGTCGGGTTTGAATTTCCTGAGCTTCTGTTTTACCGGCGGACAGGTTGGATCTGTTGGCAGTTTGTAAGCTACAATGGACGTGCTGAGACCAGTTACGACCAGGCGAATATGTCCTCATATTCCCTTAAAAATTCCGTATATTCTTCTTTTTCTGATGGTGATAGGTGAACACTGATGCGAGTTTCTTTGACATTTTTTGTATCTCCCAAATTAACGACCTCAGTTTCTTCCAGGTTAGACTTAGGTCTATTCTCAAAATTCTCAACCTCTCTGACGACCTCTTCAGGTATTTCATCTTCTTCTGAGTCTATGTCCTTTTGTTGCGCTGTTTCGTTGCAAGTCACAATCGTTGGTTCATCATCAAAGTAAGTAATAGTAATGCTGTGTAAAAGTAGAGTAAATGATGGAAAAATAATAAGAACGAGATATATATGATAAACTGAAATGCTTTGATTAAATTGTTTGAAACATCGGAGCTCTTTTCGAAATTAAAGACAATGCGGAAAGGAAATCAACTAGTAAAGTAAGCTAAAAATGAGATGCATGGTGCTTTTGTTTAGCCTTGCTACCCCGAAGCCTTCCGGGCCCTGACGGTCCTAATTGACCAATTGCTGAGGCGGTCTCCTCGGTTCACAACTTGTATGGAAGGGCCTTCCTCCCTTCCTCCTCGAAAAGAACACAGCAGTCCATATCATCATCCTCCAGAAATAGATTCTTCATGGCTGCCAACGCTTCGTCTTCCTCTGACCCGTATATAGTATCTGCCGGTTGGAAGGTTTGCTCCAGGCTGAGTATCAGAAGCTCTAGTGGATAGTAGGGGCTGCGCCATGGTGGCGACCAGTTATGGAATTCTTCCCAAGTATAACCGTACCCTAAACCAAATGTAGTACCGTGTTTCTTCAGTTTGATGGGTTTGGTGATTCCTTGGAGGTTTTTGTCGAGTCCCTTTCCAGGTTCGTACCCACACCAATTCAGGATACTTTCGATCTTGTTATCCCACCACTTATCCTTATCTACAGCGTTGACCCTTTCGATGTGGTGGTATGTTTCTCCGCCTATTCTCCTTCTGCCTCCAATCATTGGGATGGTCTGATGACAATATATGGGGTTACTACCATCGCCATGAATAATCACCTCCTGGTGATTCCATTCGAACTTTACTGCCTGATGCAGGGTCGATGCTACGGCTCCAGCGGCGTGGATCCAGGGCCGTCCTAACAGCAGGTTGTAGGATGCCGGGACGTCTATTACTTGAAAGTCGACGTCGAACCATGTTGGCCCCATTTGTAAGCATAGGCTGATTTCTCCAATAGTAGATCTCTGGGATCCATCGAAGGCCTTGACATTGATAGCCCCATCCTTGATCTCGTGCAAGCTCTTTCCCAAAGTTCTGAGAGTTATCAGCGGATAGATGTTGAGGCTCGATCCTCCATCGATCAGGACTCTAGTGATGAAATAATCTTCGCATTGTATGGTGATGTGCAGTGCCTTGTTGTGGCTCAATCCTTCCGGCGGCAGCTCATCTTCGTGGAAGGTTATTTTATGGCTCTCCAGCACTTGCCCTACCATATTCGCCATTTCACCCCCGGTTATATTGCTGGGCACATAAGCTTCGCTCAGTATCTTTATCAGGGCATTCTTGTGAGCGTCAGAACTCTGTAGAAGAGCTAGGATAGAGATCTGTGCTGATGTTTTGTTCAACTGTTCAGCGACCGAGTACTCCTTAGCCTGTATTTTCCTCCAAAGATCGTCAGACCCAGTTTCGATAGGCCGTCCTGGGGCTTGCTTACTGGACTCGGCTAAGTGCCCTCCATGTTCTGGTCATTCCTTGCGCAGCAGTTGTTTCTCCTGTCTTGGTCTTTCCTTTCCTCCTAGCTTCAGCAGTGTAATCCCATGGTATGTCATTTGAGTGGAATGGTGTTATGTCTGTCATTGCCAGAGGAATAGGCACCCTTGGTGGTAACACAACAACTTCAAAGGGTGCAGGTGCTTTTGAAACTCCAAATTCAACCTCAATTGGCCCGAGCGCCTTTGCAGAAGGAGGCGCTTCAAATTCGAGAGGTATAGACATGTTTACTTCATCGTCCCTAGAGGGCTGATTCTGCACAACAATTGGGTTAAGTGTAACTGCCGGTTTCTTTGGTTCATCATCCTCAGCAATCAAACCTATCGACCCTTTGGGGTCCCAATCATCTTCGATCTCGATCATATGAATGTCTCCACCTTTGTGGTCAAGCAGAGGGTTGTTACGAACATTAGGAGCAGGCTCCTTTGCTACTATGACCTTATTGTCGATCAGGGTTTGAATCTTGTCCTTCAATGAGCGGCACTCGTCAAGGGTGTGCCCCTTCATGCCGGAATGATACGCACAGGTCTTATTGGGATTGACCCACTAGGAGGGATTTTCTGGAGTTTTGGCTAGGATAGAAGTGATGTAACCAGCAGTTTTAAGTCTCTCGTACAGCTGATCAATTGGTTCAGCGATGGCTGTGTATTGTCTGGAAGGCTTGCGGTCAAAATTTGGCCTGGGTCTAGGGAAATTTTGACGGGTGGGAGGTGATTGGTAATGAGAGGGTTGAGCATTATAAGCTTGGTAGACAGGTGCTGGTTGAGAGTATCTGGGTGAGGTGGGTAGATATGTGAGAGGTGGAGATGATTGGTAGACGGGAGGTGGATTTGGATAGGAGGGTGCGGGTGCTTGGTAATTCGGGATAGGCTGATATGTAAGTGGAGGTGATGGGTAGGTGTGGTATTTTAGTGGTGATTTGGCTCCCTGTGCGACCATTACGGCACTCACATCTTTCTTCTTGGACGTGCCACCGGACTATAAAGCCTTATTGGTGGCCTGTAATGCTTCAAGATTAGTAACCATACCATTCTTAATACCTTCTTCGATTCTCTCTCCCAGTTTGATGATATTGGAGAACTTCTGACCCTCGATTAGCATCAACCTCTCGTAATATTGGGGATCTTGAGCCCGGACGAAGAACCTGTTCATCTGTTCTTCTTCCAGGGCCGGCCTGACCTTTGCAGCTTCTGACCTCCAACGAGTAGCATACTCGCGGAATGTTTCGGTAGATTTCTTCTTCAAATTCTGGATGTAGAATACATCCGGTGCATTCTATGTATTGAATCGAAATCTATCCGTGAAATCCGAGGCCATGCCTACCCAGCTTGTCCATTTCTTGGGGTCCTGGCTGATGTACCAGGATAAAGCATCCCCCTTCAGACTTCTCATGAAGAGCTTCATACGGATCTTCTCATCCTTTCCGACTCCGACCAGCTTATCGCAATATGTCCTCAGGTGGACCCTGGGATCTCCTGTTCCATCGAACATTTCAAACTTGGGAGGTTTGTACCCCTCCGGAAGTTCAACATCTCGCTGAATGCAGAGGTCTTCATAATTTAACCCCTCGATACCTTTGTTACCTTCCACGCCCTCAACTCGGCTGGTCAATTTCTTGAGTTCTGCTGCTAAGTTCCTGATAAGGGAGTCTTTGTCATCAGACTCAGGTGCACTTGAGATTGGTTGAGTATAATGGGGTACAGTATCCACGTAAATAGGAGTGTTGTGGAGATGGTCATTTGTGGTGTTCAGTGGCTCGGGAATGAGTAGTGGAGTGTTGTTGGGAGTGTGGCATGTGTTGCAATGTTGAGTATGAGTGGGTTGTATCTGTGGTTGTGGGGTGTTTTGTGGAGGTGCGGGATTCTGAGCATTGGGAAAGATGACATCCGGGGTAGTGAGGGAAAATGATAAGTTTGCCAAGTTCCGAACTTGGTCCAGTTCTTCCTGAAATTTCAACAACTTCTGCTCAAGTTGGGCGGCACTTTCCTTGGAAACCTGAATACCCTGGGAAGCCTCTACCCTTTCAACCGAATTCTCCTTCCTGATGTTACCCAAGTCTTCCATTTTTCCTTTGTTCTTGTTTCTGACAGGACTCGGAGGAGGAAGAGGTGGAGGGCCCTTGGATCTTGTGGAGTAGGATGATGATGCCAGAGTGCACGAACTAACCTTTGGGGAGGGGAATAGAAAATAAAAGAAAAACAAAAGGTAACAAGTTAGTGCAGGTTATGAGGAAAAAATATTGCAGTATTTAAACACATTGTGCAAGAATATAAATCGCGTCCTAACTTTGGTGCCTCGTTGTGCCTGAGGTAAGCCTAGCGACAAGTTGATTTGGAGAACTTATAATGCTAAATGCCTCATTTTATTGATAAAAATAAGACGAATCCCAAAACGACGCTAAAATTGCATAAAGTAAAATGTCACTAATGGCCATTGGCCTTATTACATTTTAAAGCGAAAAAGAAAAGAGACTCCTAACTACTTGGTCCCAGAAGGACCTTCCCCAGGTTGAATGCTCTCGTTGATCAAATCCTCCAGCTCGCGTAGGTTCACCAGTAAAAATGCCTTTGCCAGGCGTTTCCTTTGTTTCCCTCAATGTTCTGGCAGTCGGTGACTCTTTTCTTACTTTTCCTTCCAATTCCAGCAGACTGTATTCCGCATATTCCAGCTTTTCGCTAGCCTTGGTGACCCTCTCTTTCCATTCATTGATTTGGTCATTTGATGGGAGATTCCTCCACCAAGTCAGCAAGAGTGAGGGTATACTGACCATACCGAAGTCGGGGACCTTGTTCTCCATTTTCTGCAAAACAAAGCGTTAGGCCCTCACCCCACCAGACTCGACTATTTAGACCAATAATTAGCATAGCAAGCATTTAGTTCTCCAAATAAATGCACAAAACATATAGGTGTCCGTTTGGGTTTCAAGGAGACCCGGTGGACTTTGGACAAGGTTATCCTAATGAGTCATTATGTGGACAACATAACTGACTCGGCTAGGTTTGACCATGATGCATATACAGTTTAAACGGAGTAAGGTTTCTATTGGGGTATGAGACAGGTACCCTTGAGCGGACAACTCAAGAGGGAAAGGCACGGAACCGTCGACTGCACCGCTGATCGACTGGTTTTACCGCAAATACGCCTTTGCCAAATTTAAGGGGTGATAGTATTGGAAGAGCGCAACTACTCATTATAAGTGTTGCTATAGCATTTGTTTGGCACGATTGGAATATGATGTTTGAAGATGCAATTTACAAGAATGAAACAAATTGACATGTATTTTCACGTTCATACAATAAAGTTTACAATGATTGCTCAGAATTACAACATTGACGGGAAAGCGGTAAACGAAATAATTAAAGAAAAAGAAACAAAAGAAACAAGCCAGTTTCAAATAAAGGCATTAAACAAAAGCAATAAAAGAAGGAAATAAAAGTCACATATAGCATGCAATGGTAAAAGCCTAAAGAATCCCCAGCAGAGTCGCCATGCTGTCGATGCCCCCTTTTTCCTCGCGAAATCGGGTTTACAACATTCAGGAAAGACAACTCTATTCCCGTTTGGGAATTGGGTTTTGGATTTGGAGAGTCGCCACCTAATGATTATAGTGCATTAGGACACTTTAAGAAAAGAATTTGAGATGAAAACCGGAGTTTGGGTAAGGGCTAGAAATTATCTTGAGGGGAAGGTATTAGGCACCCCCCAAGATCCACTAGTGTGGTTCCCGGCCATGCTACAATTGTGACTTTAAATGCAAACAACAAGTAGACAAGCAAGCATTGCAAATACGATGAAACCACTCACATAACAATTGCAAATAAAAAGCACAAAAGGATTTAAAGTGTTGAAATCTGGAAGGAAGTAGTTTTATAATCACAGAAAGGTGTGAGAGAAAAGAAGGGGTCAAATAATTGATGCAAGCAACTTAAAAGAAGTAAAAGAAGCGGAAGTTGAAAATTGGACAGCTTTTAAAATTCTGAAAATAACAAACTAATAAAGAGGGAAGGGGGTCCTAGGTTTATATATCACATGGATCATTTACACAACACCGGTATCCAATTGTACGCGTAGTGTTACTGTGTGATCATCATCTCCATGTCTACCCTTCCCACCCCGTTAAGGTATTAAAGCGCGGAATGGTATCGTTACTTATTGCATGCTATTACTCGCCCCAATCCTATCAGTCTCGGAGGCAAATGGACTACTAATCCTAAAGGGAAAGGGGTTTGGGGCTTTTAGAAGTTTTCAAAGGACAAAATGCTAAGGCGTCAACCAAAACACATAAGTGCAAATAGAGGGAATCAGGCAAGCAAACAGGGCTCAAATATGCCTCCATAAACCAGCAAAAGTCATAGAGTTTAGCATGTCTTACACGTACTGTTTTTGGTCTTAATTAAATAATGCGACGAGCGGAGTGGTTCAATGCACATTTTTAGACGGAAAGTCTACATTAGGCTCGCTCGAATGCAGTTGACTAAAACCGATCTGGTTGATTAATTAATCCTTTTGTCTAAGTGTTGGATAGAACTAGGCATGATATCTACTGATTTTAGAAGTAATGCAAACTGATTATAGAAAAAGGTTACCAGTTTTAACAGAACAATACGAGTTCAGCAGTTGACGTAGCTTCTATTCAGATTCGAGATTTCCTATAGGCATGCTCTCTATATGTTTATTGATTTTTGACATCTTTTAGACGTTAACAGAAGTCCTATGAACATGGTATCTATATGCAGCTTTTATTGTTAAACTGATGAACTGTTTGCCTGATTACGCTTATATATGCAGAGATGCGGAAGTCTATAGGCAGTATTTCTATATGTGAATTTGCAGAACAATTAGAAGTTAATCCTATAGGCAGGATATCTACGTGTGAAGTTGCAGAAATCAGAAGTTGAACCTATAGGCAGGATATCTATGCATGAAATTGCAGAAATCAGAAGTTAACCCTATAGGCATGATATCTATATGCTTTATTGCAGAAATTAAGTGTCGAATCCTATAGGCATGCTTTCTACGCGTGGAGTTGCACAAATCATAAATAAATCCCTATAGGCATGATTTCTACCCTTGGTGCATAAAAGTAAACCCCATCCCCCTTTTTTACTAAATCCCCGAGTTTATACAAATTATTACAGCCCAAAAGAAATAAAACTGGAATTAAAAAAGTACATCAGGAATCATCAGCTACATCCGAGCAGCCTAATTCAGACTTAATGTCTAATAATATGAGATTGAGCCACTTCCGAGATCCAGATTTCCAAGCCTTATCTCATCTAGGGTGTTTCAGAGATCCAAGGGATTTCAGGAACCCCAGGCAGTGCATACACCCAAGATGTTAATCAGAAAATTGAGTTGTGCAGTGTGGAAGGGCCAGCCCTTATGTGTCCAAGTTCAGAGGGAGCTCAAGGGTCCCAAGGCAAGGCTCACACAAGAGGGGCAGAACCTAAGTTCTAAGAGCATAGTGCAAGTGCAATAAGAGAAAGGGGATAGGGAATACCCAGGCAGGCTGGTGGTCATGCCCAGCCATAAAGTAGACTGGCACACCCCTAACCAAACCTGTTGGCCAAACATTTAGAGAGTAAAGACCTACTGGAGGTCAAGCTATGGTCTGAGCAATAACTAGAATACTGTCAGGCCAAAGCTGTTACTCAGCACACACAATAAGGGAATAGGGATGGGAAACTGACAAAGCTTAGGGCCCAAAGGGTCCAGTTCATATCCATGGACAATAACTTCGAATATTGCCATGTTTCTGAACCATAACTTAAAGCATATAAGGGGATACGGGGGTTTGGGATTCATAAGGTAGCAAATAAATAACAAGTGACTGACAGGGTGCATACATAGATAAACATTAATTTACAAGGGAACGTATTACAGCATGCTAGTAACATATCTTGACTACAGAAACATGAGTAGAAGTAGACAGGAATGACAAACTGGAGTAATTAAAGAAAACATATTGTTGTTGAGGCTTGTAAATTAACTAGGACATACCAGTAGAGAAGCAAAGTGCAGAAAGGTAAAGCAAACACAAGTCCACAGTCTAGCCTTGGCTTTCAGCCGGCTAGGCAAAGCAACAGCACAAGTAGTAGTAAAGAAAGAGAGAGATTTAAGAGTAAGTGTGTATATTTTGAACTCAAGTTGTTCGTGTCTTTAAAGAAAAGAGGGTAGGGTATTTATAATTTTGAAAACGAGTGGAGAATAAGGTAATAAGTAAAGTTTTAACACAAATATGGAAACAATCACAAGTCAGAATCAATTAACACAAGACTTCCCTTTAATCAAGGGATTATTGTTCAAACGGATACTAACAGGGTCAAGATAAGGAAAGAAAATCAGTCTTTAAGCAGAATGGTTGTTGCCATAAAAGGAGCAGTAAAATCATACAATAGGTGTTTAAGTCTAAGTACAGGAATATAATTATTTTTGGAAAGGATCTGGTAAGGCTAAACAAAGAGAAAAAATCAATTACCCCTTAACAGGCGAGTAAAAATCAGAATTTCACAAAGGAAAAGTTTTGAAAATCAATCACGAGTTTGAGAATCAATCACAGAAGGGACTCAGTATATAAATGAAGTGCACAAGTAATAGACATGTGAGGCCAAGTTATGGCAAAATAACAGCATGTAGTAGTAACTAAAATGAAGACATTCGAAGCATGGTAGTCAATTTTCAGTGTTTAACAATAGAGAAGAAGATCAGTAGCATGCAAAGAGTTGAGTGGAAACCATAGTTGAGTTTGACAGGTAGTAAGAACTCAGAACCAAAAGAGTCACATGAAGAAAAGAGAATTGAAGCACATTGCAATTTCAACAGACGAGTTGCACAAACAATTTCAAAGAAATCGAATAGTCCCCAAAGAACTAGGGTTTTCAAAAAATCAATCGAGTTTAGAGGAGATAAGCAGATAAACAAATAAACAGATTCAGAGTCTCGGATAAACCCCAAAAATTAGGGCTTTCACTATGCTAACTCAGATATAGAAGAAAGGTAAATCAAGCGAATATTAACAAACAGACTAAGAAACTCGAACAAAATCCCAAAAAATTAGGGTTTTCAACATGCTAACTTAGATGAAAAACAACACAAACAAAACACAGTAAAACATGTCGAGAATCAGAGAAGAGATTCGAAATAACTTAACATGAAACCCTAGTTGAAGCAAAAAATTAACGAGACTCGAGAAAAATGCATAGAAGGTTCGCACACACAAAGATCCGGAGCAGATCTAGAAATAAATCGAAGGAACCTTAGAGATTTGGGTTTCGTAAGAAACCCAGGTGATGAGAAAGGCTTTGGAAACCATCGATCTGAGCAGGAAAGTCGAAGGTCGAACTCGAATAGCCATGACTGGTCGGACAAAGGTTGAAGACGACCGGAGAACAGTCATCGAGCAAAAGGCTTGGTCGGAACCCTTAAAGATCTGGTCATAGGACCTTTAGAAAATGAGCACGCAGAAGCCATGAGAGGCCAGTATAGGCTTCCGATGAGCCTGAGAAGCCATAGATTAGTGTTTCAGTGAGAGGCGGCGGCTAGGGTTTGAGGTGAGTTGAGAGAGAGTTGAGAGAGGAGGGAATTCAGAGGCGGCGTTTGGTAAGAAATGATTAGGGTTGGGTGTGGTTGGTAAAATTAAAAAGGAAAGAATGAAGGGTGGCCGTTGATCAAAATGATCAACGACCTAGATTGAATGGGAGCCGGGCGGATCGGATAAATGGGTCAGGGGTTGGGTTAATTTGAAATTGGGCTGGGTAATTTGGAACTTTGAAATTGGGTTAATTGGGGTTGCCAAATTGGCTATAATTGAAATGCAATTGAGGCCAAATCGTAAATAGCCAATTTTCCCTTTACAAATTTTATAAAATAGTAATACAGATTTTAAGAGCAAATTAAAAGTACTGGGTAAATGAATATTATATAAATATTAATTTAAAAATACTAGGATTAATTTTATAAACATAAAACGCTATAAATTACAAGATAGGCTATAATTGCTATTATATGCAATTTAGCTTTTAAAATACCAAACAAATTAATATTACCTTAATTATATTTTGGTGCAAATGTGAGAATAAAATGAATTATTCGCTAAAAATGATAATTTTGGGAATAATTATTGGATTTTTTTGTACTAAAATAGGCAACAAATTGGTTTTAAAAATCATTAAAATGCCAAAATTCTTAGGTGTGCTTATATATGCACCAATATGCTATTTTGGAAATATTTGGGTATAAAAATACTTAGGGAAAAATTGGGTATCAACAGCCGGAAGAGCATAGAATCTAGCTGGAGCACCGGCTGTCTGGCCTCCACTTGACTGAGCAGTAGCTGGCTGACCTCTCCCTGCCTGACCTCCACCTCTGGGACGGCCCCTACCGGCCTGCCCTCCACCTCTAGGCGGCTGGGCAGCTGGTGCTGAAGTCATGGGCTGCTGACCCTGCTGTACTGCCTTACCCCGAAGCCTGGGGCAAGTCCTCTTTAGATGACCCGGATCTCCACACTCGTAGCACGCTCTAGGCACCATAGCCTGCTGCCCTAGAGTCTGAGTCTGCTGACCCGAATACCCAATGGAAGAACCCTGGATAGCTGGCGGGCGATAGGAACTCTCTGGCACGGCGCTGAAGGGAGCACTAGAAGAATCCTGATACCCAGAATACCTGCCGGAGGAACCCTGAGTAGCTGGTGGGTGGTAAGAACCCTCCGGTATCGCACTGAAATAAGGCCTCGCTGGGGCACCTCGGGGAGGGGGTGGTGGTGCTGAATATGAGGGCCTGCTCGGCTGATCCCTCCCGAAGTGACCTCTACCCCTAGCTGGGGCACCTCTGAACTCTCCTGAAAATCTAGCCTTTTTATCCTGCTGCATCTGCTCTCTACCCCTCAGACGATAACCCTCAATCCTGCGAGCAATCTCAATTACTAGCTAATACCTTGTACCCATCTCTACCTCTCGGGTCATAACAGATCGGATAGTGGGGTGTAACCCCGCAACAAACCTTCGTACTCTCTGCCTCTGTGGGGAGTATCATAAGTGCATGGCGACACAACTCATAGAACCTCGCCTCATAATCGGTCACTGACATCTGACCCTGCTCTAAATGCTCAAACAGATACCACAACTCTTCCCTCTCAGAGGGTGGAATGTATCGATCCAGGAATAGCTGTGTGAACTGACCCCAAGTAAGGGGAGGAGAACCTGCTGGCCTTCCAAGTGCATAGGACTGCCACCATCTACGAGCCCTACCCTCAAGCTGAAAAGTAGTGAAGTCAACTCCATGCGACTCCAATATCCTCATGTTATGCAGTCTGTCCCTACACCTGTCTATGAAGTCCTGAGCATCCTCATGATGCTCACCCCCAAAGACTGGAGGGTGAAGCCTAGTCCATCTGTCCAATAACTTCTGCGGCGCCGTCCACCGCTGGCCTGGGCTGGGGTGCCACTGCAGCAACTGACTGAGCCCCATCTGCGGGTAGTGCACCCGGAGTCTGATATACCGTAGCTGCGTGACCTGGAGCCTGAGCAGTGGGGGTCTGGGCTCCCCCTCCTTCCTGTGAAGTAGCTGGATCTGCTGGAAATAACCCAGCCTGAGTCATAGTGTCCATGAACCGTAGCATGCGGCCCATGACCTCCTGAAATCCCGGTGCTGTCATGAAATCTGCCGGGGTAGGCTCAGCCACGGGCACCTCGCCCTGCTCCTCAATAATGGGATCCATCGCAGGATCTACTGGTGGTGCAACTGGAACGGCTCTGGGACGCCCTCGTCCCCTACCACGGGCCGGTGCCCTCCCCCGGCCTCTACCTCGGCTCTAACAACGGGGGGAGCAGCTCCTCCTAGGTCCGGAACGTCGGCGGTGCGGGTTCTCACCATCTGTGAGAGAATAGAAGAGGGAAATTTAGTATACCAACCACTGCACGATAGGAAGTGAATAAAGAGTAGTCTTTCCTAATACCCTATAGCCCCTCGAAGATAAATACAGATGTCTCCGTACCGATCAACAAGGCTCTATTAGGTTTGCCCATAACTTGTGAGACCTAAGTGAACCTAGTGCTCTGATACCATGTTGTCACGACCCATTTTCATAATAGGTCATGAAGGCGCCCAACACCATTGCCAGGCAAGCCAAGTGCGGAAAACATTTCTAAATTTTTATGTTAATATTATCAAATTTAATTGAGATAAATACTCCAATCGAATTCGAAGCCGAAAGTGATAGATAATGTAAGTAGCATAATGATACAACCCAAAAATAAGTCTACTAATATGTGTGCCAGAACCTGGTGTCACAAGCTACGGGCAGCTAGTAGAATATACACCAAAAGAATATCATACTATCCTACTGTATGAATCAGGATAGACAGAAAATAAAAGTACAAAGGAAAGACTTCTTCGGCTGCGGGTCGGCATGGAGGAAAAGCAGCTCACCGTAGAAGTCCCAAGTCCGCTCACGGGTGCGCACCAGAATGATAACCAGATCCACCTGCCTCAGATCCTGTACATTTAAGTACAAAAGTGTAGCATGAGTACATAAACAATATGTACCCAGTAAGTATCCCGTCTAATCTCGAAGAAGTAGAGACGAGAGGTCGACTCGATACTTACTAAGGTCAAGTAAAATGAGGAGAATTTATAATAAGCAGAAATAACTCAAATCATAAGGATTCGTAAGTATAAAACAACAATTCTTCCTTTAGATTTTCATCATGAGTGTCCATTTATATATTTAAGCAAATATGAAGTCTAACCCACAATAGAATGCCAAATAAGTCATGCGCAGATAATCACCGAGGAACGTACGGCCCGATCCAACATAAAAGTAAATTGTGCACTGCCGAGGGTCGAACGGCTCGAACCATAGATACATCTATTACTCCGCTCGCGAATCACCCGTGCGACGCGGTCAAACATAAATAAAATCATCACAAGCAGACAGTAATATATATATCTGAGAAACAACAGATCGCAAGAAATATGTCAATTCTCTTTTTAAGGTTGAAATAAAATAAGGTTACCTCACTAGTAGCATCTACCTTACTCAAATAATTCACACAATTCTGAAGCTAACATCATGTTGCAAGAATATCACGTAGAACATGCTTTTGGGCCCTAGACTACCCGGGCTTAGCATATTAGTTGCTACGCACGGACTCTCGTCACCTAGTGCGTACGTAGCCCCCGCATATAATGGCAATTTATTCAATTATTATACCTATGGGGACAATTCCCTCTTACAAGGTTAGAAAGGAGACTCACCTCGCTCCAAAGCGCACTTCCAAATATCAAGAATAAGCCCAAGCCCTCAATTCGGAGCCGAACGATCACAAACTAGTTAAAGGAAGTAAGAACTAGTCAATATAGGCTTACAAGGTCGAATTCTAACTATTTAAGAAATTTCCCAACCTTTTTCACAAGTTTCCTAAATTCCGACCCAGGGCCCACGTGCCCGGATTCCGAGATTTTTCGAAGGAAGTTGTTCTCTACAACCTAAGGATCAATAATATATGATTTCTAGTTCATTTCATAATAATTTTCGTGGTTAAATCTAAGTTTTAACAAAACCCTAGGTCTTGCTCTAACCCCTTGATTTCTACTAATTTTCGTGTGTTAATCTACCCGAAACCCAAGTATTAAACTCATATTAAGTAGAATTTACTTACCTCACAATGCTATGTTGAAATCCCCTCTTTGAAAGCTCCAAAATCGCCCACGTGTAGAGTTAAGATGAAATAAATGCCCTAAGTCCCGCTTTTAAAATCTGTACTCAGGCCTCTGATGTCGCATTTGCGACACCAGGCTCGCAAATGCAAAGTCGCAAATGCGAAGTCGCAATTGCGACAAAACGTTCGCAAATGCGAACTGCCCCCATTCCTGCCTTGATCGCAAATGCGAAGTTGGGGTCGCAAATGCGGACCCTGCTGGGTTCGCAAATGCAAAAAAAAGGGTCGCAAATGCGACCACTGCCCAGCCCGACCAAGTTCGCAAATGCGAAGCAAATCTCGCAATTGCGAGTTCGCAATTGCGATGGCCATCTCGCAATTGCGAGACCTGCAGCAGCAGCAGCAAAAATACCAGCAAAGCTGCTGTGTTTTCCTACCTCCAACCATGCCCGAATCTCACCCGAGCCCTCGGGGCTCCACTCCGAACACTCACGCAAGTCCTACAACATTGTGCAAACTTGCTAAAGCAATCAAATCGTCGAATTAACACCTAAAACCACAGATTCAACACCAAAACGCATGAAATCCTCAAGAACACCCAAATTCCTATCTTTTCAACCGAACGTCCGAATCACGTCAAATCAGTCTCGTTTCTCACCAAATTTCACAGACAAGACTAAAATATTATACTGAACCTGTACCGGGCTCCGGAACCAACATACGGGCCCGATATCAATGTGATCAAGCATTTTTCCTCTTTATTAAACTCTTAGGATTTCAATTTAACAATTTTCAATAAAGATTCATTACTCGGGCTAGGGACCTCGGAATTCGATTTCGAGCATACGCCCAGGTCCCATATTTTTCCACAGACCTTCCGGAACCGTCAACACGAGTCCGGGTCCGTTTTCCCAATAAGTTGACCGAAGTCAAACTTGGTCTTTTAAGAGAATCTTAAAGAAACAATTGGACATATTTCACTCAAAACTCTTCCAACTCCCGAACTAACCGTCCCCGCAAGTCATAAATTAGCTAAAGCAAGTACGGGAGGTTTTATTTAGGGGAACGGGGGTTCTAAAAGGCAAAACGACCAGTCGGGTCGTTACAAAAAATATAATGACATTCTTAAATTGGAGGAAGATTATTGGAAACTAAGATCTAGGGTAATATGGATGAGTGATGGAGACGCTAACACAAAATATTTTCAAATCACATCCACAAATAGAAGAGGAGTTAACAAAATCAACTTCTTCAAAGATGATATGGGCAATTGGATAGATGACCACAATTCCATAATGCTCCATACGGTAAAAGTTTTCCATAATTTATTCACTACTTCACACACCTTTTCTACTTGGCATACCAAAATGAGTGTGACTCCACAAGACTAAGACTCTAACCTCTCGTGCCTAGATTACCCCCTAATGGATTCTGAAATTACTAAAGCAGTTTTCTCTTTTAATCCCTATAAAGCCCCAGACCCTGATGGTTTACATCCCTTCTTCTTTCAAGAATATTGAAAATATTAGGAGAAATGTCAATGACTTTTGTCACAAAGTTTTTAGGGAAAATCATATACCTAGATAAATTAATAAGACCTATATCTGCTTAATCCCCAAACTCGAAAATGCTAAAAACTTAAGGAATTTTAGACCTATTAGCCTTTGCAATACAATTTATAAGGTTATTACAAGAATAATTGCCAACAGGATGAAACCTTACCTGCAAAACCTAATTGGACCTCATCAAACTAGCTTCTTCAAAGGAAGAAGCGCTTGTGATAATGCTATTATAGTCCAAGAAGTAATGAAATATATTAGGAACTCTAAGAATAAGAAAGGGAATATGATCCTAAAAATAGATCTAGAGAAAGCTTTTGACATACTGGAATGGTCCTTCATACATAGGACATTGTTTTAATCCAAATTTCCCCGAAAAATGACTAAATTAATAATGTCCTGTATCAGCTCCTCCAGCTATACCATCCTAGTTAGTGGCTCTAAGTCGGAATCCTTCACACCAACAAGAGGGATTAGACAAGGAGACCCAATGTCCCCCTATATTTTTATACTATGCATGAAAATGATCTCAATAATGATCAACCACAAAATTGACATTAGAAAATGGGATACTATCAACATTTTACCAACAAGCCCACCACTATCCCACTTATTCTTTGCAGACGACCTAACTCTAATGGGTAAAGCCAATATAAAGATAGCTCAATCTATTCTTAATTGCCTAGATAATTTCTGCCAATTATCAGGACATGTTATTAATAGATCAAAGTCAAAATTGCTAATGTCACAACACTATGCAACTTCAACAAACAAAATAACCTCTCGTCCCTATTTAAAATAAAGCTTAGTGAAATATTTGGTACATACTTAGGCTTTCCCATCCTAAACTCCAGCCCCAAACCAAAAGACTACTAGTTTGTGATCGATAAAATAAGAAGCAAATTAGGAAGCCGAAAAGCAAAGTGGCTTAATACTGCTGGAAGACATACACTAGCCTCCTCTACCCTCAATAGCATCCCAAACCACGTCATGTAATACTCTCTCTTGCCAACAAAAACTCTTAAGGAAATAGATAATGTCCAACGAGACTTCTTATGGAACTCCTCTCTAGATAAGCGCAAAATGCATCTCATTAATTAGAACACCATTACAAAAGATAAACGCATGGGGTGGGGGGGTGGGGGGGGGGAACAAGAAAAGCAAAAAGCAAAAATATAGCTCTTCTAACAAGCTTAGCCTGGAGAATGATAAATAATACAAACTCCCTATGGACAAGGATAGTTTCTAGTGAATACGCAAACGCTAGGGGGAAATCTTTAAACTCATTCATACGGAAAAGCATCCTAAAAGGTTGGTACTATTGCAATTTAGGTACAAGAAGGGATATAAACAATAAAGCAAATTTAAATGTTTGGGATTCCAACTGGATACCAAATGTGATGAGCCTTAGAAAGGCCATAGCAGGTCCCCTAACAAAAAATGAAGACAAACTTACTGTTAATAAAATTAGGAAGGGAAGCCAATGGACTTTAACAAGAATATCATTTGAACTTCCTACTCAAATAGTCGATAATATTATTGCGATCACAATTCCTAAGGCCAACAATTCAAGTATTAACAACATTTGGAGCCTTTCTTCTAATGGCTTATTCTCGACCTTGTTGTGCTATCAAATTATTAACAACGAGGAAAAGATAAAAATTGATTTCAGTTGGATTCGGAAATTACACTGCCCAAACAAGATAAAAATCTTTATTTAGAAGTGATATCATGATAGAATTCCCAGTAGATCATACCTATCTAGAATAGGTATCAACATTGATCCACTTGTTCCAACATGTAAACAAGGTGAGGAAATTATACACCACATATTTTGGGATTGCAACATGATTAGCACATTATGGTGCACCTATGGAATCAACTAACCAATACCCATTGGCTTGATTACATTAGAAAAGATAACACTAACTTCTCACACTATTATCTTAACTGGAAAAGTGTTCCCCTTCGCATTATGGAATATATCGAAAAATAGAAATCACAATAACCATAACAACACCTCTTGCAATCTAAGAATGACCCATAATCATCAAACAATCTCTAGAATACAAACTCATGACTGAAAAAGCAATAACAAACTCCACCCACAAAGCCATTAAGATAAAAAAGTTACTTCAACTGCCCTGCTTTAAACCCGCACTGCCTTGCATATTGTTAAACTCACACCGACCCGCACACGCACCACTCTGTTTGCCATCTCTAATTGTTGACAGGCCCACCTAATTTGCAAGAACCTTCATTTCTCTTGCTTTTGCCTTTTATTTCAGCATTCTTCTTCCTCTCGGTTTTCTGGTGAGTTCTTCTTCCCTCTGCTCTCATTTTCTGGTCAATTTTGTTTCCAATCTTTTGGTTTCTCAGCTTAGTTCCTGGAACTTCTGTTTTGGTTTCTTTTTAAATTTCTCTTGTGACATTTCAGTTTCCTCACTATTGAAATAGACAAATTACAAAGAATGGTTTTCTATTTGTTCCTTTGCATTTTCCTCAAGACCAAAGATGCTTGATGAGGCTTGAGCATTTCCAGTGCAGCATGTTGCCGTCGTCTTAGGCCTCATTTGTTTTTTTTTAAAAATTAAGACGTCTGAATCTGAATACACATCTGAATATCAAGATGTGTATTAATATTAAGAAATCTGAATCTGAATACACATCTAAATATTAAGATGTGTATCAAAATTTGAATACTAAATGATTAAGACGGTTTCATACATCTGAATGTATAAAATTTATCTTTATTTTAAAAATAATAAATATACAATTCAAATGAAATACTAATTAATCTAATATTCTACCAATAAAATATATAATTTTTTTTTAAAATATAGTAGTTACTGGAGGTGATGGCTAACGGTGGTGCTTGTGTATGCCGACTAGATGCGGTGGTTGGTGGTAGGTTTGGTTGATGGTGGTGGTTCAGGGTAGTAGCTAGTGATGATTAGTGTGGTGGCGCTTATGATCGAGGATGGTGATGGTGAGTGGTGACAGTTAATAATGGCGGGTGGTGGTGGTAGTTGTGATTGAGGAAGGTGGTGGTGGGTGGTGGTGGTAGTAGTTGTGATTGAGTAAGGTGGTGGTGGGTGGTGGTAGTTTATAATGATGGGCAGTGCCGGTTATGATTGTTGATGGTGATGGGGTGATTAGTTGTGATAGTTGAGGTGGATGAGTGTTGTTTGTGGTTGAGAATGATGGTGGTGGGAGTGGTGCGGATGGTGGGAAGTGGTAGTCGATTATGGTGGCGGCTATGATTGAAGATGATGGCGGTGGTGGTGGTGGTGGTGATTGAGTATGGTGGTGGCGGTGGTGGCATGGTGGTAGTTGATAATGGTTTGCAGTGACAACAATTAATTATGAATATGGATGATAGCATCTTAATGTAACTAAGTATCTGTTATGGATCTTAATCATACAGACCTATTCAGACCCATTAAGTGGTTGTGAAGTAAAAAAAAAAATACTTAATGATTAAGATCTGAATAATTAAGATTCAGACTCTAAAACCAAACGCACTTAATGTCTGAGATCTAAATAATTAAAATTCAGACCTCCATTATATTCGATGCCGTTAGAAAATTAAGGTGGAAGGGGTAAAAGGTAGGCGAAAGATAACGTAAGTGTCCATCTTGGACAGCCATGTTCCTTCAGCAGTTGTCGGCAAGATGCATTAGAAAGCCCAAAAATGGAAGAGAGATGGAATAATTTCAATTTTTATCTTGATTCGGGATTTCAACCATAAATATCAAGTGTATGTACCAAGGGTGGCCCTTCCATAAAGCAAGTAAAACAATCGCTTTAGGCCCCATATTTGTGAAGGCCGCATTTTTCATTACACCTAATAGACTAGGGAGAAATTTAAAAATAACCAGATTTACAAGTGGTCGTTCAAAAATAGCCCAGTTTTAAAAGTAATCGAAATTTAGCCACTTTTCAGGTAAAGATAAATCTGAGCAAAAACACTGTTCAAAACCCGGAAAATACGCCAGTATATTTTACTGGAGTTCCAGCATAAGTATACTTGAACTCCAGCATATTATACTGGAGTTCCAGCAAAGTATACCGGTCCAGTATAATATGATGGAAGTTCATACACAAGTGCTCAAATCTCCAGTATATTATGCTAGAACTTTTCGTGTGTTGGAGTTCCAGCATAATATGCTGGAAGTTCATACACACGTACACCGAACTCCAGTATATTATGCTGGACTGGTCTCTGTTGTAGCAAAATAATGGCTATTTTTTATTGACTTGGTAAACGCTGGCTATTTTTGAATGACCAGTCCGAAAACTAGCTAGACCGTGCTATTTTTACAATAGACTATGTATAAGTTTAAAAAGAGTTATGTAAAGTGAAAAAGTTTGATTTTTTTCTTTATCAAAATAGAGAAAAGGATTTGCAATTGCTATGATTTCTACCAAGGAACTTGCACTTGAAATGAATATCGAACCTGAATTTCGTAAGAAACGTGTGATATATAGGAAGTAATAATTGATGCGAATGTTGATAATGAAATCTCAAAATCTTTTGAAGAGTCCTTTAGAGTTGATTACTTTTATATATAATAGACAAAGCTATTTTTTCACTTTAAAATAGATTTGAACAATTCGAAGCATATGAAAATATTTTTAGTTTTCTATTTGGCAGTAAAAACTAAGATCACTAGATGTTAGAAATTTAAAAATAATATTGCCTTAATTTGAATGTTCCTTAAAGCATAATAATCAATTCGATATTGATGGTTTAGATTTATATTCTAAATTAAAAGTATTAATAAAAATAGTACAATTAGAAGATAACAGTTTAATTGATACACTCAATCAAATAAAAAGATATAATTTCCTCCAAATGCCTAAATTTGGAATAATGTTCATAACTCATATTACCATGGCTTCGGCGGACAGAAGTTTTCAAAATTAAAATTGATAAAATCTTACCTAAGAACAACAATGTCATAAGAAAGATTAAATGGATTAGCTATATTGTCAATTGAGAAATACTTATTACTAGGAGTTATTGATAATAAAAAAAATTAATAATAACTTTGTATCTAAGAAAAGCTAAAAAATAGATTTCAAATAAATAATAACAAGAAATTAAAAAGTTAAGGCCCCAACATAAAATTTGGCTTTAGGCCACAAAATTTGTCGGGCCGCCCCTGGTATGTACCTTTAATTTTGTTTTTTTTTTCTGGAAATTCACCACTTGCTCTTCTTTTGATAGGCTTTTTAATTCATGTATTTGTTGCTCTAGCTCGAAAAAGATCCCAACTTCACCGCAAGTAGAACCTGCTTCCGCATGTAAACACTCTCATTCACAAATACAGTGATGATTTAATATGCCTATTGTATAGGTCCAAATTTGGTAATCACGGTAACGGATAAGCAAGACATAGGACGGGGTCGACTATGATACAACGACTGACGGTCGTCTAAATAAAGGCCGACGACTAGAAGCGGGCAGCTAAGATAGAGTAGCAACGGTAACTTAAACTTAGAAATAGACAGGAAGAATATTCCTTTGAATATTCTCTATGTTGTACTTTTTACGATTTTTTGGGAATGTCCCTATAAATAGGAAGAGAGAGGAAACCAAAGGGGGATCTGCCTTTTTGAGAACCAAGAAAAACATTGTAAAGTTGAGAGAAGAATATACGAAAGAGTTGTCTTATTCACTTTATTCAAGAACATGTTATTCAACCTTCATCCATAAATCTCAAAGATTCCACATTCATATCAACTGCATACCTTTTCACGTCGTCAGAGAAAAGAGGCACCCAATCACACAATCATTGGGTGATAGTTCCTTTACACTATAGCCATTGTCGTTTCTTGCATTTATTGCACATTTATGATATTACATATTTTGTCGATATTAGTATATTGAACTCACTAATTAATGCTCTTAAATTCTTCTCACTGTACAAGAGTTTCGTTCTATTTGATTTAGGATTTATTAAGCTCAACTGAGATTCACCCCATTATCTTGTTACTAATTAGTTTAGCATTTATTTGATCAAACACCTATAACATGGGAAAATCTTGAGAAAAACACACAGGGCAAGTTCTAGGCATCAAATGCAATGCACAGAATATGACAAATCCTTACACACACATGGCACATAACTCACTCAGGAGTGGTTTCATCAAGACACTCTAGTCAAAGCAGTTAAGCGAAGTTAAGGTCATACAATTTAAGGTACTTATACAAGAGTCAAAAACTGAGCCTAAGTGTCACAGCCAGAGTACTTACTATTCTCAGGGCATAACAAAGTTAAGAGATATTGCTTCAATTCAAAACACAACACAATGGCTCCTACTCCCAAAAAAAAAACTATCTACACTCGGTTCAAATAAAACCCTTGGAAAAGAACCGCGGCACAAAGAAAAACCAAAGGGAAATTGCTACACTACCTAAAAAAAAATCTTTTTGTTTTTTTTTCTTTAGACTTAAATCCCTCAAGAAAATTGTCTAATAGATCCATCATCGGGAAAAGTCCAACCTTTAAAAAAAATATATTATTTAATTAAACTAACACAGCTAAAGTAGCATGAAAAGTCACCCAGACAATCTCCTCACCCCACACTTAAAATTGTGCATTGTTCCCAATGCACAGCATAACCATAAGAGGGTAAGAGAAATTCCCTGGTAGGCCAAAGGCCGAAGCACAAGCAGTTCATGGGGTACTCAGACTTCTCCCAAGCTTGGTCCTTCGTGCGGGTAGTTCACACTTAGTTCCAACCATTTGGTTTGTTGTTGCATCCTTCCAATACCTTTGCTTTCCATGCTCCTAGAAAATAAAAAATTGACACTACAAAAATAATACAATTACAAAAAAATTAAAAATAAATAAAATAAAGTAATAAAGCTGGGTTGCCTCCCAACAAGCGCTTGATTTAACATTGCGGCACGACACGAATCACTTTTTGCCTCTACCTCGAGCTTATGAATTGAACCCCCAACTTGGCTTCAAGTTTATGATTATGGTCATGGGGCGGTGGAACGAATCTGACTGGCCCACTAAAATAATATAGTGTTCTGCACTTCTTAGCCTTTAGATGAGGTGTGTAATTCCGACTTTCTGGCAAGAAGAACTCCAGAATGTAAGCACCTTGTTCCTCATTCCTTAACTCCTCAAGTGGCTCGGATGACTCTATTCTATATCATCATCCAAACACAATGTTGAAAAATGCTTGGAGTGTGGACCATTGCGCTCAACTACATGAACATTGGGACTGTCTACATTCTCAACACTAATGACAATAGAGTCAACTAAATATGTATCCTCAATATCCTTGGTTGACTCTAGTATCTCTTCTACGACATCGGCATCCTCAACATCTAGTTCAATTGCTTGTTGGTGTTCTACTCTGGCCTTCTCCTCTAGCTCATCCTCGTATTTTTTTAAATCCTCCAGTATAGTGGCAATTTCTGCAGCCAATTCATGCTCATATTGGCTACTATCCACAATATCAACTTGTTGCGCTTTACAAGGTTCAATTAATTTATTCGCTTGAGCCTCCATGTTGTGAATAGTTGCCCCTTGCCTTTGTACCCGCAGTTGTATCTCATCATATTGTTCCATAAGGCACTTTAGCATACCCTCGATCTCTTTCAAGTCCTCATACCTGGGTTCTTTATTCCTATTAACTTCACAAGAAAAAGAAGAACCATCAAAGTAAGGGGTTGGGGGAAGATAAGAAATATAAGCACAACCATGAAAGTGACCATCTTGACCACCACACATATCGCACACATTCCACACATAAGATTGAGTTGGTGCACATAACTCGCTCTCAGGAATATTTTGATAATTTTGCCCAGGGTGGTTTCCTCCACTAAACGCATAAGAAGGATCAAAAGTAGAATTACCAACATGAAAACTCTCATAATTCCAAGATGCCATGTTGCTCAAATTAATAAGTAAAAAAAAAATACAAGCTTGAACAATTCCTAGCTTATAGATATAAAGATTCTTGTGTTTAACTAACTAACTAACAAATTAAAATAATAAATTAACACTAAAGATACTACAGGTTGGAGAAAAGATTAAGGAGGTCTAGAGTTATGATTTCCCCAATTGTCGGAATCCTTCCCGCTATATCTTCTATAATTTCGCCTAAGTATTCTCTACCGATCATGAGCACTCTGCGAGTTGTAATTCTCTCCCGAGTAATTACGATAATTTACTAGACATACTCTCCCGAGTTACGCTAGCTGGCTTTAATTACAACTCACTTAGACCGCACCCAAGGTTTCGTTATCCCTAATCCCACCTTTAAACCCTTGGTTATTGATTCCTCACAAACGTCGGGAGTGATGTTGTTCAACAACTACCTAAATATGCACTCTCTCCCGAGTAATACATACTAATAGCCTGTTTGGCCAAGCTGCAAAAATCAGCTTATTTTGAGAAGTGCTTTTTTTCAAAAGTGCTTTTCTCAAAAGTACTTTTGGTGAGAAGCAATTTGTGTTTGGCTAATTAGTTTGAAAAGCACTTCTGAGCAACAATTAGTGTTTGACCAAGCTTTAAAAAACTGCTTCTAAGTGTATTTTTCTCAAAAGTGCTTCTCAAAAAAGTGCTTTTGGACAGAAGCTACTTTTTTCTGCTTCTCCAAAACTGCTTCTGCTTCTCCTCAAAAGCACCTTTTTTCCTTCCAAAAACTTGGCCAAACACCTCAATTTTTGGCCAAAAGTGTTTTTGGCAAAAAAAAAAGAAGCACTTTTGGCCAAAAAAAAGCTTGGCCAAACAGGCTATAAATAGGCACAGCTAATTGAGGGCCCTTCAATCAACCACAAGAATAATATAGTTGAACAAATAGAGAAAATACTACGGCTCAATTATATAAAAACATAACAAGAATTTATCCCACAAAAGGTTCCATCAAAACCCTAGATAACAAATTAGCTATTCATAATAGTATGTAAAACTACAATAGTAAAAGTCATAACCAACAATGAAAAATAGGAAGAGAAAGGAAAAACTCGTAGAAGAATTCCCCGCCTTGCTCCTATTGTGTCTCTGCCTCCTTAGGACGAATCTGTGTCAAAAATATGTCAAATCCCTAAAAAATACCGTTTTTCCATGTATATATACCAAGTAGAGTCGGGCCCAAACTATTATACCTTCTCCTACGCGAAAAAGGACAATTTTTTCACGTCTGGATGCCGCGGCCGCGGTAAAAACCGCGGTACGACCGCGGTATATGGCAGATATACTGCCTCAGCCAGCCTCAGCTCCGCGGTCACGGTTTCGATCGCATTTTTCGCTCTGTTCCGTTTGGAATTTGGTAAAACATAAAACATGAAAATTGTTGCCCTTTGAGTTAGCTTTCCAATCATATATTGTGGTGCCTAAATGGAGTTCAGAGCAAAAAGTTATATGCATTTTATTTGACAGTACGCAATATGCCTACTCGATTCTTCGTTTTGTTGCTCTATCATCCGTTGATCCTCGAATACGATCCCGGCTTAATTCCTTGGTCTTTTACTCAGACTTCAAAGCTCCAAATCACTTGAATTCATTTCATAACATCTATATAGCTCGGAATCACTCCTACAAGGCATAAAACACACCGTTAGTGCAAGACACTAGCGATTAAAGTTCAAACTCAATTAAAGTGCAGTAAATTTGAGTGTAGTAAGCGACTAAAATAAGTAATTATAGCCTATCATCAATATGCGCCGGTAATTCTCATATCATAAACTCTATATCTTATACTAGTTAGCTTTAAGGAGATGAAATCACATTTTAGTTTGTGCACACAGTATTACAGTGAAGGAAAAGTACCAGCAAGCAAGAAGAGTACAGATTTAAAGAATATGGTAGTGAATCCGAGGCGGAGAAAAGATAAGTGCATGTGGCTTTGGAATCGATTCTAAACCACAGTATGAATTATATAGCTTACGAAACATGTTCTGTGGCCTTCATGGCGTAGTACAGTAGCCCTTTTCAAGTTGTGAGCATCAATTTCTTTTGTTTAAAGGCAGTCTATCTTGTAGGGACTTGTGGTTCTTTTGGGTGTAATTATTTTTTTCTGACTCTGTTTCAGGGTATGCATCTCATGTAAGTACATCAGTGTAAGTAAAGGTATATGATCTCCCCTTGATTTTTTTTTCATTTTGTAATATTGGATGTGGCTGTGGATTATCCAACAATTGATTTCAGTTATCAACAAAAGAGTATTTGTTCACAGATGTCTAGTCGCTGTATCTCCCCTTAGGATAAGCTAAAGGCATTTATGCCAAGGCTAGGAATTTTACTATTTGTTGCATCGGGAAAATGTGGACTCTCTGTTGTGCTTTGACAAAAATTTGGATTGCATTAGGAAATACATTTGCCAAAAATAGAGAAACTACTACAAATTTTATATTGAAGTTGGTGGTTTAACTTGACAGGTCATATTGAGTATTCTGTAGTGCTTTATTAAATTTCCGTAAAGACTTCAATGGTACTGAGTGTGTGCATTCAATAACCTTTTGAAATGAGCATCTTCAAATTTCTGTTTTAATTTATGTCATTTATTTAGCAAAAAGGACATTAGGATAGGAAGGTGTAGAGGTCGAGCATTAGAATCGTAGGTTAGGGGGTAGCCGAGTGTTTCTCCTTGCTGCGCCGGCTAGTTTGATAGTGTTTTGTCTAGGACTCCTAGCGATTTTTGTTGTGTTTCATATTTTTGCTGTCTTTCATATTTTGGCTTTTCCATTTATTTGTTGTATTTTACGATGCTCATACTATTTTTCTGATTTCTGTTGTTGTTACGGATCTATTGTCTCTGAGCCGAGGGTCTTTCGAAAGCTGCCTCTCTATCCTTTCGGGGAAGGGGTAAGGTCTGCGTACACTCAACCCTCCCCTGACCCCACTATTGAGATTCTACTTTAGCAACAACAAAAAAAAGACAATAAAATAATTCAGTCACTTACTGTCAAAAACTAATCAGAACCTTATCATACACAATGCATGAAAACATACTCTGTTTTGACATCCCTAATGTAACGTCTGTAAGGCCCCGTAAAATTCTTCCTAAAACCGGAATATCATGGTGCCACGTTAGGGTTATGTGTCAGAAATTGTTGAAATTATTCGCGGCTCGCAAGCTCGCCGCGGTTCGGGCTTTTTCGATTGAACTGTGCATTAAGAAGTTAAGAAAAAATGTTTACAGAAGTATGCATTTCTGCAGCCCACTATGCGGCCGCATAACAACTCTACGGGCCGCATAATGGCCGCAGAGTGAGGCAATCTTTTGGGCTAACTTTGATGGCACTTTTGCTGTCCAATATGCGATCGCATATCCACTATGCGGACCGCATTTTCGTTGCACATCGATCCTTGGAATTTTGTGAAGGGAGATTCTGCGGCGCATTATGCAACCGCAGAACAGGTCTGCGGACCGCATACTGGCTGCAGACCCAAGCAGAAAATTGAGGCCCCTGAGGGCCACTTTTCGCGGTCACTTTGCGGACCGCATATGCGACCGCAGATCTGAGTCGGGGCTCCATATTTTTAATTTTTAAACTCGATCCCATGTCGTTATAAGTTATGCGGTCGCATATGCGACCGCAGATCTAAGTCGGGGCTCCATATTTTTTAAACTCGATTCCATGTCGTTATAACTTATGCAATGGCTCATTTTGAGCCTATTTCCTGGTACTTTTTTAGTGGGAAAGAGGGTCTAAGAGAGAGGACGTGTCCTTCATCAAAAAACAAAAATTGCTCCACAAATTCTTGTCTAAATTTGAAGATATTCAAGTGAGGCACCTAAATCTTCATCCTAGGAAGTAAGTCTTCATCACCTCAGCTCTAAAATTCAAGCATAGCTGTAAGGGGTCATTAGTGGAGTAATTCATGGGGATGAGGGTGGTTACATTGCATGCATGTGTTCTTAGAAGCTATAGGGAAATTATAAATCAAAAATAGAGAGGCATGGGGAATGGGTTGGTGTAATCTTGCATAAAAGGGCCATAAAACCTTAATGAACACATAATGCTTGATAAAATGCTCAAGTGAGCCAAGATTGTGATCATTTTCCTAATTATGAGTTCAATTGTGCTACATTGCTTAAATAGATTGAAGTTGCGAATATTTCGGGATATTGTAGGATTTACGGAAAGCTCACTTGAGGTATGTATGGCTAGACCTCTTTCTCCTTAGAATCGAAATCCTCCGGTGTTCGTGGAATCGGACACTAGAATTGGCTATCCCAAATGTGTCGTGTGGTAGAATATGTGTTCAATATGTGTGCCAAATGCTTATCATGTCTTATCTTCCTATGTGAATATGTTTAACAATGTGGAATATGTGTTGATAAAGGTTAAGAACTCATGTCAAAGAAATTGAATAAATATTTTTTTGCCAATTCATATGCAAAGTCACTATGTGCTTAGAATTTCCGAGCTTTTCCATTGTGTGTGAACATGCCTTACATGATAGGCCTTATTGTTGCTGTGATAATGTTGTTGAACATGTAAAAAGGGAAACTTGAATTGTAAGATACGGCTAAGTGCCAAGAATGACTAAATAAATGAGGCTACTCGTGCCATGAAATGAAATATGGGAAAGAAATGTGAATCGAGATGAACGATTGAGAGGGTGATGTCTCAAGTGAGATGGCCTAGCCGATCAGGCCGTGATCGGACACCATGCAGCACACATTGTAGTAATTGTGCTGGATTGATTGATTGAAATTGTGAATATGGTGGATGTCTCAAGGGAGATGACCTAGTCGATCGGGTCGAGACCGAACTCTGTGTAGGAACACGGTGGTATATTGGATTGTGGCACATGGTACTAAGATTGGCAACCTAGTAATTTGGAAATTTAATTGGAAACCTTGTGATCCTTACTTGATGATTTTCGTATTTGTTTGAAGCTTTTATTGTACACCATGACTGTGTCCTCTATGTTTTATCGCTCATTCTATTAAGATTGATGTTTTGCTTTACATACTAGTACTATTCGACAGTACTAACGCCCCTTTTGCCGGGGGCGTTACATCTTTTAATGGATGTAGGTGGTTCCATAGCCGACAGTGTTGATCGCAGCTAGTGGTGCTTTGCCTTCATCTTCCCAGTAGTCTTTGTGAGCCCCATTTCTTCCCGGGGCCCTGTAATACATCTTTTGCTTATATGATTACCACGTTTTGAGGTATAGCCGGGGCTTTGTTGCCGGCACTTTCGTAGCACTTTCTTTTGCATCTACTTCGAGGCTCCGTAGACATTGTGTGGGTTGTATATGGGTGTTGGGAAGGTCAAAGGATGATGTTGTGTATGGTCTATTGTTCCACTAAATAGTAAGGTATATGTATTTTAAATACCCAACAACGATGTAATTAATGAATTGGCTTAGTAATATACTTGTATGATTTTCTATTGCCTAAAATGATGAAATCATGTCTTCTCTTGATCGTAAGTGAGTCGGGTAGGAAGTGTCTAACAGGCTTGCTCGGCCGGGTTTACTCGGTTGAGCGCTGGTCGCGCTCCCTGAGCTTGGGACGTGACAAACTTGGTATCAGAGCCTAAGGTTTTAAAGTGTCCTAGGATGTCTCGGAGTCGTGTCTAGTAGAGCCTTTCTTATCGGTGTGCTGTTGACCACATCTATAATTAGGGGGCTACATGGACATTTTGGAATAATACCTTTCTTTGTTAATCCATATCGTGCAATAGAACTGAATGTGAGGTTGTTCTCCTCTGACTCGTGCATTGTTCTAACTTTAAGTAAATGGCACCTAAGAAGAAAGCAAGAATTGGCCAAAAAGCCATTGCCACCGCAGCAGTGGCTGTTGATTCTCTACTTGAGTATGCAGGAGAGGGTACTCCCCCGACTATTACACTACCGGATTCTTCTACACCAGAACAGACTGCCATAGCCCCTACATCTACTGAGGGTGCAACGACCCCTCCCACTGATATTCCTGTTCCACCTTCAGCCCCAGCTTCCGGTTCCAGTATTTCTGATGGGGATCTTAGGGGAGCTATCCAGATGCTAACTCAGTTAGTGGCTTCTCAGACCCAAAGATCGAATGTTGCACCCGCACCTTCTAGTCATCAAGGGGATTCACGGGTTCTAGGATGAACAGATTTCTCCAGTTAGATCCACCGGTGTTCATAGGTACTGATCCCGAGGCGGACCCTCAGGATTTCATTGATGAGATGCATAAGACTCTCAGGGTTATGCGCGCTACGGAGATGGAGGGAGGGGAGTTGGCCGCCTATCGCCTGAAAGGGGTGGCATATTCATGGTTTGACATGTGGGAGGATTCCCGTGATGAGGGGAGCCCTCCGGCGAGGTGGAGTGAGTTTGCGGATGCTTTCATAGACCATTTCTTGCCTGCCGAGACTAAGGCAGCTCGTGCCGAAGAATTTGAGAACCTTAAAAAGGGCAGTAGGAGTGTATGGGAGTATCACATGGAGTTTGCACGCCTGTCAAAATATGCCATTCACATGATTCCCACCATGGAGGCCAGAGTGCGTCGATTTGTGCAGGCTTTAGCCCCTTGGTTATTAATGAGGCTGCCATAGCTGCTTTAAACTCTGATATGAACTATGGAAAGATGGTGGTGTTTGCTCAAGCTATAGAGACCCTTACGTTGAAGAACATGATGGAGAGAGAGGGTAGCAGCAAGGCCCGATCTGCGGGCCATCCTAGTGATTCATTTGGTGGGGGAAGGTCAGTCTTTAGGGGAGGATCGTCAGGGCCATCCCAGTTCTATGCTCAGTCTTCAGCCAGTGCACCGCCAACAGGGCACAGTCAGCAGCATGCTAGTCGTTTCAGGCCCAATCAGGGCAACAGGGGACCCCACCGGCAGGGCCGAGCAGGAGGGAGATCCTATCAGCAGCGGAGGCCTCCATGCCCCAAGTGAGGGAGGATGCATTTAGGGATTTGCTACATGGACCTGCCAATATGTTATGGGTGGGGGATGAGAGGCCATATTTAGAGGGAGTGTCGTGTATCCCGCCAGGGTGCGGGTAGGGGCACAGCTCAGCCATCCAGTCCTGCAGCTGCTACATCTTCAGCACCCCCTCCAGCTCCAGCATGGCGTGGTGTAGCTAGGGGTGGTGCGCAGAGTTCAGGAGGACCCAATCGCTTCTATGCTATGAGTGGTTGCCAGGGTGCAGAGGCTTCTCCAGATGTTGTCACAAGTATTCTGACTGTCCAATCTTATGATGTGTATGCCCTTATTGATCCCAGTTCCACTCTATCCTATGTTACTCCTTATGTTGCTATGGAATTCGGGATAGAACCGGATCAACTTCATGAGCCGTTCTCTGTATCTACTCCGGTTGGTGAGTCTATTATAGCCGCGCGAGTTTATAAAAATTGTGTTGTCACGATACGTGGTCGGGATACCATGGACGATCTCATTGAATTGAGGACGGTCGACTTTGATGTAATTATGGGAATGGATTGGCTTTACTCATGCTTCGCCAAGCTTGACTGCCAAACTAGAACTATGAGGCTTCAATTTCCTAATGAGCCAGTTGTTGAATGGAAAGGGAATAATTTGGTGCCAAAAGGTAGGTTTATTTTTACCTTAAGGCCTCGAAGATGATTAACAAGGGGTATACCTACCATTTGGCCCAGGTTACGGACATTGATGCTGAGGTACCTACACTTGAGTCCGTGCCAGTGGTGAATGAATTCCCGAATGTCTTTCCAGATGAACTCCCTAGGATCCCACCAGACAGGAAGATTGATTTTGGGATCGATGTGATGCCATGCACGCAGCCTATATCAATTCTGCCTTACAGAATGGCACCGACAGAGTTGAGAGAATTGAAGGAGAAATTGAAGGATTTGTTAGAGAAAGGCTTCATTCGACCAAGTGTGTCGCCGTGGGGCGCACCGATTTTGTTTGTAAGAAAGAAAGATGGGTCGCTGCGATGTGCATCGACTACCGGCAACTCAACAAAGTTACTATCAAAAATAAGTACCCTCTACCAAGGATAGATCATTTGTTTGATCAATTACAAGGTGCTAAGTACTTCTCTAAAATTGACTTACGGTCCGAGTATCATCAATTGAAGATAAGGAAGCAGGATATTCAAAAAACAGCTTTTAGGACCCGATATGGGCACTTCGAATTTCTGGTGATGTCCTTCGGGCTAACAAATGCCCCGGCAGCTTTCATGGATCTTATGAACAGAGTCTTCAAGCCTTTTATTGACTCCTTTGTGATAGTATTCATTGACGATATTCTTGTGTATTCTCGAAGTCGGGAGGACCATGCCGACCATCTCAGGGCAGTTCTGCAAACTCTTCATCAGCACTAATTGTATGCAAAGTTTTCGAAATGTGAATTTTGTCTTGAGTCTATCATATTCTTGGGTCATGCCGTCTCTAAAGAAGGAATTATGGTCGATCCTCAAAAGATTGCGGCAGTGAAGAATTGGCCTAGACCTACAACTTCAACAAGATTCGCATTTTCTTGGGCTTAGCCGGATATTACAGAAAATTTGTGGAGGGGTTCTCTACCTTTGCCTCTCCATTGACTAAATTGACGAAGAAAGCAGTTAAGTTCCAATGGTCCGATTCTTGTGAAAGGAGCTTGCAGGAATTGAAATCTAGATTGACTACTGCGCCCGTGTTGACCCTACCTGAGGGTACAAAAGGATTTGTGGTATATTGCGATGCTTCAAGGATCGGGCTTGGGTGTGTGTTAATGCAACATGGCAAGGTCATAGCTTATGCTTCTAGACAACTCAAGAATCATGAAAAGAACTATCCAACACATGACTTGGAGCTTGCGGCGGTGCTTTTTGCATTGAAGATTTGGCGTCATTACTTGTATGGGGTCCATGTGGATGTATTTACGGACCACAAGAGCCTTCAATATATTTTCAAACAAAAGGAGTTGAACCTAAGGCAGAGAAGATGTCTTGAGTTACTCAAAGACTACGACATCGATATTCTATATCACCTGGGAAAGGCCAATGTTGTAGCAGATGCTCTTAGCCGAAAATCTATGGGAAGTTTGGCTCACTTGAAGGCGTATCAAAGGTCGTTGGCCAGGGAGGTTCATTAGTTGGCTAGTTTGGGAGTTCGTCTTGCAGACTCTAATGAAGGGGGAGTAATTGTGCAGAATAGGGCTGAATCATCGCTTGTGGCGGAGGTCAAAGAAATCAATACAATGGTCCATTGTTGGTATAGCTGAAGGAGGGGATCCATAGACACAAGACCACATCTTTTTCTCTTGGCATGAATGATGGTACACTACGGTACCAAGGGCGACTATGTGTTCAAGATATTGATGGTCTTCAGGAAAGAATCATGGTGGAGTCTCACACTTCCAGGTATTCCGTGCACCCAGGTTCTACGAAAATGTATCATGACCTCAAGGAAATCTATTGGTGGAATGACATGAAAAAGAATGTGGCAGACTTTGTGGAAAGGTGTCCGAATTGTCAGCAAGTTAAGGCCGAACATCAACATCCTGGTGGGTTAGCACAAAACATAGAAATTCCAATGTGGAAATGGGAGGTGATTAACATGAATTTTGTGGTAGGATTACCACGCACTCCACGCAAGTTTGACTCAATTTGGGTTATTATGGACGGACTCACGAAATCAGCACATTTCTTGCCAGTCAAATCTACCGACACAACTGAATAATATGCTCAGTTGTATATCAAGGAAATAGTCAGGCTTTATGGCACTCCGATTTCCATCATTTCTGATCGAGGGGCGCAGTTCATAGCTAATTTTTGGAAGAAATTTCAGCAAGGTTTGGGTACGCAAGTAAATCTTAGCACAACCTTCCATCCACAGACCGACGGGCAAGCAGAGCAAACTATTCAGATGCTCGAGGACATGTTGTGTGCTTGTGTTATTGATTTAAAAGGTAGTTGGGAGATCATCTGCCACTCATAGAGTTTGCTTATAACAAAAGCTTTCATGCTAGTATTCAGATGGCACCATTCGAGGCATTATATGGAAGGAGGTGTAGGTCTCCTTTTGGGTGGTTCAAAGCTGGAGAAGCTAAATTAATAGGACCAGAACTCGTGCATCAAGCTATGGAAAAGGTTAAGATCATAAAGGAACGGCTGAAAAATGCTCAGAGTCGTCAAAAATCCTAGTCGGATGTTCGTCGCAGGGACTTAGAGTTCCAAGAAAATGATTGGGTATTTCTGAAGGTCTCCCCCATGAAGGGTATTGTGCGGTTTGGAAAAAGGGAAATTGAGTCCAAGGTATGTCGGGTCGTATAGAATCATTCAAAGGATCGGTCAGGTGGCATACAAACTTGAGCTGCCACCCGAGATGTCATTGGTACACCCGGTATTCCATGTGTCTATGTTGAAGAAGGTAGTGGGAGATCTGTCCGCTATTGTGCCGGTTGAGGCTATTGAGGTTAATGAAGAGCTGTCATATGAAGGAATTCCTGTTGCTATTCTCGATAGGCAAGTCCGGAAGTTGAGAAATAAAGAAATTGCCTCTGTGAAAGTGTTATGGCGAAACCAGCAGGTTGAAGAAGCCACTTGGGATGCCGAGGAAGAAATGAAAAAGAACTACCCTCATTTATTTGTATAGCCATGTAATAGTTTCTAAAAAATTTACTCCTACAAACTTTGTATCACTTGGTTAGACTATGTAAAGTTATTTCGCTTTGATTATATATTGCCTATGAGGCCATGGTTGGTGTTGATAAGAGTTATATATCATTTCAATAGGTTTTTGTATATGTTGTTAGGTTGTGTTTCTGGGGCTCTCTGACAGGTGGATAGGCCTAAGTTACAAAGAAAACTCTGGCGAAATTCCTGAAAAATTGGGGAGTTAGCCAAATCAGGGGCTGTTGGTATGTGGTGTGAGAACTGAGTTGCATAAGGTAATAATAAGTGAACCATGGGCCTCATTCGAGGACGAATGATCTTAAGGGGGGGAGGATGTAAATATTGATAACTAGGGAATATGATGCATTTTACACTCCTTCATGCTAAAGTTTTGATTAGAAATGTATACAAAATAGTCCCAAAAGGCTCACAAGTTGTGCTTGATTGCAGGTTTGATCAACAAGGTGACAAGGTTCAGCTCAAAAAGGAGTGAAACTTGCACAAGTACGAAGACAAAGACAAAGCTCAGGCAAAACAGGGCCAGTGCGGCCGCACACCATTCTGTGCGGTCCGCACAAGTGAAGTTCAAAGAGGCTGACATTCAGGCTAAAAGGCAATGTGGCCGCACGAGGTTTTGTGCGGTCCGCACTAGGATCAATGCAGCCGCACTCGATTTAGTGCAGTCCGCAAAGAGAAGATTCAGAGAGTTGCCAAATCCAGGGGTGAAGACCAATACGGTCCGCACTCCATTTCATGCGGACCGCACTAGAAGCCACACGTAATTTTGTGCGGTCCGCACTAACCCCGCGGGGGTATTTTTGTCCAGATTTGTCAGCTTAGTATAAATAGCTTCTTTTCTATTTTTAGGTTAAGCAGTTAGTTAGTACTGAAGGCTGCGCTCGTGGGTTCGAATATTTTAGCTGTTTTGAGTAATTTTAGCTGTGTTTCAACATTAAATCTTCTAGTTTAATTTAGCAATTAATTAATATGAGTTTTTCTTCATCTATTTCTTTATTTTTGTCTCTAATTATGAGTAGCTAGACCCATCAACTAGGGTTGTGGCTCAACCCTAGTGTGGGTAATTGATGGGTCTTGTATTTTAGGGCTTGATTGACTATGGGTGTTTGATAATTGGGCTAATTTCATGTTTTATTGCTAAATTAGTGGTTGCAAACATTAGTTTGTGTTCAGTTGACTTTTGCTCTTCTTAAGAAAGAGAGCCTAAGTCTCTAAAATTAGTCCAACAAGGAATTGGGGCATACTCAAAAGAATTGATAGCCCCAATTAGAGTGTTAAACCGAGAGATCGTAATACCCGACTTGAACCATAATTGCTTTTGCAAATTTGCATACCCAATTGATCTTGAGAAAGCCAATTCGGGCAAAATCACTCGAACTACCAAGAGGTATAGAGTGAGTAGAATCGAGCAATGGTTATATCATACTCCCCAAATGTGTCAATCTAGCTTTAGACTCAAGAATCCGTCAATTGATCACCTAGGCGAAAGTCACTATCCTAGTGCCTTTTAATCATTTGAACAACTCGCAATAGTTTAATCCTAGCTTATAGTAGTTTAATTGAGCATTGTAGTTTATAAAATTAGAATCATAATTAAAACCAAAAATGTGTAGAAGTGCAATTTGGAGCAAATACACAACTCCACTTTAGATAGACACCCAACTCCAATATCTAGCTCCCTGTGGAAATCGATCCCGGCCCTAAATCGGGTAAAAGCTGCTTCGACCTCTCTCGCTACTTAACAGTAGTGCAGGGTTGGCTGCGATCACTTTTTGGCGCCGTTGCCGGGGAACTAACGATTTTGGCTATCTATCTAAATAGTTTTGTGTTTTGTTCTTCTTTCCTTCTTTGTTACTAATTTTTGTGTGTCACAACTTCAGGTACAAAATGGAATTAAATGCTAATGACCCTCTTGGAAACGTGATTGCGGGGGAGTTGGTTGATGATAATGGAGAGGATGAGGTGCCTCTTGTACCTCAAGGACAACGTAGAGGCCACCAAGCCAATGCAAATGAGAACGTCCCAGACCCTCCTCCGCCACCTCCAAGAGTGGCTCCTAGAGTTCTTCCCAACCAAGGCTATGCAAGTGCAATTGTTCCGCCCCGGATCCGGGCGGGCAATTTTCAAATAACCAACGTGATGCTGACATTGTTGGAGCAGCCTGGGTACTTCACGGGCGCTGCCACTCAAAATGCTTACAAACATCTCAAGGGGTTCGTGGATAACTGTTGGGGGAGCAAGCAAACCAATGTGTCCGAGGATGCACTTCGATTGAGGCTTTTCCCATTCTCACTTAGAGGGAAAGCATTGGATTGGCTTGAGCGACTTCCCAACCATTCCATCACAACTTGGGATGAGTTGGCGGATAAGTTCATTGCCAAATTTTTCTCACCGGGGCACATGGCAGCACTACGGGATGAGATCTTAGCCTTCAAGCAGGAGCCCACCGAACCATTGCACGAGATTTGGGAGAGATATAGAACTATGGTGAAGGAATGCCCCAACAATGATATGACAGAGGCAATGATACAACAGACCTTCTATCGGGGCATCAATACAACGAATCAATGCATAGTGAATCAATTGGCTGGGGGAAATTTCATGAAGCTGCCTTATGATGAAGCTTGTGCTATTCTTGATGAAATGGCTGACACATCCTCCGCTTGGCAAAGTAGAGCCAATGTGCCACAGGGTGACCCCACGGTCACTCATTTGCACAAAGAACTACATGACCATGGACAGGCTATAGCAGAACTTACAACAACAATGAACCAATTAGCAAAGGCACAGTTGCAACAAGTTCAGAATCCTCGCCAAGTAAATGCCATGGAGGGTGTTAACATGCTTGTGAACAATAGAAGACAGAGAGGTCAACAGAACCAAGGGAATTCGGATCAATTTGACAATGATTGTGGTGGATTCCAAGATGATTGTTATGATGGGCAGAACGAAGAGGTGCAATATGTGAATAATTACCAAGGCCAAAGAGGCAATTCTTCTAACCAACAACAACAATGGAGATCCCAGGGCAATTGGGGTAACCAACAACAAGGCAACAATAATTGGAACAATCAACAACAAGGGAACAACAATTGGGGAAATCAAAATAACAATCGGAACAATCAGGGAAACTGGGGCAACAACAACAATTGGGGTGGAAACAACAACAACCAGGGTGGATGGAACAATAACCAAGGAAATCAGGGGCAAGGCTTTCAAAGGCCCCCAATGTACCAACAACCGAGCAACCCACCGCCTTTTCCATCCCAGGGTCCTAGTTCTTCCAACAATGAAATGGGTAGAATTGAAATTATATTTGAACAGATGATGAAAAATAATGCTGACTCCGATGCGCAATTGGCTTCTCACAATACTTCAATCAGGAATTTGGAGGTCCAGCTAGGCCAAATCTCACAGTCCTTAAATACTCGCCCTAAGGGGGCTTTACCGAGTGATACGGTAGTTAACCCAAAGGGTGGTAACAATCATGTTATGGCGGTAACTACAAGGAGTGGACGAGGCGGTGATGTGAATGCCTCCAAACAAAAGCAAGTTTTGGGTGATGAAGTTGAGTTGCAAGAAGATGAAGTTCCTTTGGTGGTTGAGAATGTGGTTGATGAAAATGTGAACGAAGAAGTGAGGATTGATATTCAAGATGCCGAGGTGGAAACGCAAAATGACGTGAACCCGTCTAGGGAACACGTAATAGACATGCCGGAGCCGGTTGTGCCAAAAGCCAAAGCACCCTTGCCTAGGCCACCTCCACCTTATCCTCAGAGGCTAGCAAAGAAGAAAAATGAGAATCAATTCAAAAAGTTCATTGACATGATGAAGAGCTTATCCATTAATGTGCCTTTGGTGGAGGCTTTAGAGCAAATGCCTGGCTATGCTAAATTCATGAAAGATTTGGTGACAAAGAAAAGATCCATGGACCGTGAAACTATCAAGATAACCCACCAAGTTAGTGCTATAGTACATTCAATGGCTCCGAAGTTAGAGGATCCTGGTGGTTTCAATATCCCTTGCACTATTGGGAGTGCAGAATTTGCTAAAGCTTTGTGTGATCAAGGGGCTAGTATCAACTTGATGCCCTACTCAGTTTTTAAGACTTTGGGTATTGGGCCACCGAGGCCAACTTCCATGAGATTGCAAATGGCAGACAGATCAATGAAGCGACCATTGGGTATTATTGATGATGTGCTTGTCCGGGTGGACAAATTTATTTTGCCAGCTGATTTTGTGATCTTGGATTGTGAGGTAGACTATGAAGTCCCGATCATATTGGGGAGACCTTTCCTTGCTACGGGGAAGGCTCTAGTTGATGTGGAAGCAGGGGAACTCACTTTCAGGGTGGGTGATGAAAAGGTCGTTTTCATGTGTGTAAGTCAATGAAGCAGCCCAATTGTACAGAAGTGTGCTCATTTGTGGATCTTGTCACGGCTGCGATAATTGATGATACTACTGAAATGATCAAAGTGGAGGACCCTTTGGAGGCCGTATTGTTGAATCTTGATGTCAATGATGATGAGGGCCGAGTGGAGTGCGTGAATGCTTTACATGGAATAGGCTCTTATTCTTATGAGCCTAGGAAACTCTCTTTGGATCTTGAAAATAGAAAGACCCCTCCAACAGAGCCTTCAATTGAGGAACCTCCGGTGTTGGAGTTGAAGCCATTGCTCCACACCTCAGGTATGAATTCTTAGGCCCTAATTCAACTTTACCAGTTATTCTTTCCTCTTGTCTTACTAACATGCAGGTAGATGCCACATTGACGGTGCTCAAAAAGTGGAAAAAGGAAATTGGATAGACTTTAGCTGATATTCAGGGAATAAGCCCCGCATTCTGTATGCACAAGATTATTCCGGAAGATGATGCAAAACCCTCCTGGGAACATCAAAGGAGGCTGAACGAGGCAATGCAAGAAGTTGTGAAAAAGGAGGTGATCAAGTGGTTAGATGCTGGAGTGGTGTACCCTATCTCTGACAGTTCGTGGACTTAACCGGTGCAGTGTGTGCCAAAAAAGGGTGGTATGACCGTGGTGACCAATGCTAATAGTGAACTTATTCCAACCCGGACAGTGATGGGATGGAGGGTGTGCCTGGACTACCGCAAGCTGAACAAGGTGACCCGCAAGTATCACTTCCCATTGCATTTCCTTGACCAGATGCTTGATCATCTTGCTGGGCATGCCTTCTATTGTTTCTTGGATGGTTATTCAGGGTACAATCAAATTTTGATAGCTCCAGAGGATCAGGAGAAGACAACCTTTACTTGTCCATATGGCACCTTTGCCTTTTCTCGGATGCCCTTTGGGTTGTGCAATGCATCGGCAACATTCCAACGGTGTATAATGGCCATTTTCACCGATATGGTGGAAGATATTTTGGAGGTGTTCATGGAAGACTTCAGTGTTGTGGGTGATTCATTTGATGAGTGTCTAAAAAATCTGGATAGAGTGTTGGCCCGGTGTGAAGACACCAATCTTGTGCTAAATTGGGAAAAATGCCACTTCATGGTTGAGGAGGGCATAGTGTTGGGTCATAAAATTTCAAAGAATGGTATTGAGGTTGACAAAGCCAAAATTAAGGTGATTTCAAGACTTCCTCCCCCCACTTCTGTCA
>NC_031990.1:47265025-47267618 GCF_001879085.1 Nicotiana attenuata | reverse complement strand
TATTATAATTTCAGAAATTTTCATTATATTAATAGAGTCGGATAAGGCCTAGTGTATCACCCCAGACATGTACATAATTAATAGCCTTATTGAAACATCAAATTAGTTTTAAATATGAACCTCTTCAGTTTGCTTTAGTTGAGGACAATCCTTTAAAAGTAATTTGAGGTGTGCCATATATAAACAAAATCCATAACTTATGGCCCTCACTTAATTAATTTTAATCTTTAGAAATCGAGGCGTGCCATTTAGTTGAATTTCCATGGCCCTCGCAAAGTTAAAAATGCGTTAGTTGCTTTAGGCGCGTTATTTAATAATACTACCTTCCTAAATTCGGGTGCACATTTATGTGACCCAAATCCAAATCTCAACGAAGTCGAAATGTGTCAAAAACCGCGGGTGCATTTATGTGACGTGGTTCGAGACGCGTTTTCACGACGTTGCAATTCTCTTTAAAAATAAATAATAAAAGCGATTTGAATTTAAAAAGCACATAAGTTAAAACATTGTATTAAAATTAGAGTTTTAGCCAATTATAATAATTTAAGCGACCGTGCTAGAACCACGGGATCCGGGGGTGCCTAACACCTTCCCTCGGGTCAACAGAATTCCTTATTCAGAATTTCTGTTTCGCATACTCCAATTGGGAAGTCGAAATTTTCCTCGATTTGGGATTCAAGTTAAACCGGTGACTTGGGACACCAAAAGCCAATCCTATCCCAAGTGGCGACTCTGAAAATCAAATAAATAATCCCATTTCGAATAATGTCACTTTAAATGGAAAAAACTCCCTTATACATTTATCCTTCGGGGTAGATGTGTAAAAAAGGAGGTGTGACAGCTCTGGCGACTCTGCTGGGGATAAAAACCCAGAATTTCGATTCAGGGTTCAAGAATTCGAGCTTAGTATAATTGTTATATTTGGCTTTATTTGATTTTTCTACATGTTCCATGCTATATGTGCTAAATGCTTTACTGCTTTGATATTATAAAATTGTTACGAAACCCTTCTCTTCTCATCTCCGGGGATGTGCTCACTGGTTGAGACTCTCTATTCTGTTAGTGTCAAATACCTTAAAATAAGAAAGAGGCCGGACAAGTTACTAAGCCGGATGGCCTTTTGGTTCCCGGTACGTAGCCCCCTCCTCGACTCGAGTTGTCCGCTCGGGTACACAGTCTAGAACACATACTCAGGTTTTGAACCTAGAATAATTCGACCTCATGCCGGATCCGTAGTAGGACGTTTGTTTGCATCATGTGCATTTGACTTAGGGGACTCAACACAGGGGTTGGGTCCGTCTAGGACAGGTGACCTGAAATGAATTGACCATCCGGATGCATCTTACGTGCTACTTGCACATTTATTTGCTCGGCTTTGCATGTTGATCGGCTTGTCTAAATGAGTGAAAATTGAGAAAAAATAAGCAGTGTTAGGACTAAGTGAGAGTGACCATTTGAAAAAACCCAATGCCCAACTAGTACCGAAATGCTGCCGGATTTTTGAAAAATGTAAAATGGATAGAGTAGGTATATTGAGTACAATGAGGAGGGTCAGCCTGAAAGACGGGATTTTGGAATGTGAAAACCGAGGGATCGAAAGCATGCTTGGGTAGTGATGGTTGTGTGGTTGCGGAGCAGGGTGGAGCCGTGAAGATGTTGGGAGCAGATCCGGATGGGAACACCTGGGGGCGAACCTCAGAAGGTGTTCCTAGGAAGTGAGCAGTTATGGTAGGTTGCCCCAAAGGAGTGTTTGGGTGGCTGATGGGGACAGTAGTAGCACCTCCAGATCTAGGAAATAGCTCCGGGAATTCGGGGATGGTGCTTGGGAGTTCCTTTCCATTGTTCCAAGCATCCCACATTTCCATGAGTCGCAGGCGCAATACCCAATTTTCTTCAGCTGTAAAAGACTCAGAGGCCGGGACCCCCGAGATGGGGCTGTCTTCGGGTATGGGGATTGCAGGCAGAGTCATTTCAGACGACATCTCTGTATTTCCTTTGGATCTAGTGAAATAGCGATGTGAGGCCAGCTTACCACAAACCAACCACTGTTTCTAAAAGCTCAGCTGGAATATGGACAGCAACAACGGTTAGTCTTGAAACAAATAACAGATAGGTAACCGCACATTGGAGTGTGATGCACCTATACAGTTAAATGAATATCTACATGTTTGCTTCGGTTGCATGCGTCATCCCGACTTTTCTTTTGTTCCCTTCGCTTTTCTTTCTCTTTTTGTTTTAGTTTCTCTCATTTTCTTTTCCTTCTTCTCTCTTTATTTCATTTTCCGCTCTTCTTTCTTTTTTCTTGGCCATGGTTTCTCTCTCAATGCCTTATTTTCTCTTGTTGCGCTTCTTGCTCTCTTGTTTTTCTTTTATTTCCTTCCTTTGTATTTTACTTCTTTTTTTTTCTCTTTTTTCTTAGGGTTACGGTCGAATCTTATGGAGATTGCCTACGTATCATGACCCCGCATGAATCAGACCAAGCGTAGTTCTTGCAAATAAGGTAAAGAAACTAACTTTTTTTTGAATTTTTGAAAGAAATGCTTTAGAAGGAAAAAGGGAATATTTTCGGACTAAATTTTCAAAATTTGTATTT
>NC_031990.1:47219752-47265006 GCF_001879085.1 Nicotiana attenuata | reverse complement strand
CCTGTAGCTTGAACATAATATTAGTCTTAGTTTCTTCATCAAACATTTGTGGTCGATTATTAGACATGTGTTAAAGATAATAGTCATATCATCTGTTTGTTCAAAAATGATTCAGAAACGAAGTGGAAGCTCCGGTAGTCCCTTTCATATTCAGTTTGTGACTGAGCTGTTTTGAGGTGTATTAATTGAAGCTAAAGGTTGTTAAAAATTTTAGATCGAGTGTATTGGTTATCCATTATTAGACAAGTTTGAATCTACAGGAGACTTTGCATTTCAAAGCTAGCACGTCTGTGACTTGAGCAAATTATGCATTTGTCTACAAAATTATTAACAAACCCAAGAATCAACATCAGCTTGAGCTCATTCAAGAGCCCAAGGCTGTACTTTTGTTAAAAATGGGATCTGGGCCTAATGTATAATCAGAAGCCCAAGTGATTTAAATCCTGAGTCCCAACTTGCAACCTATTTTCTATCTGGGCCTGTGCTATGGCCTGGATGCTGGATAGCCTTGTAGGTGGCTTTACAAATAAAATGGGACAGGCTTATTCCCAAGGGCTGGCTCTTGAGGCCCAACACGTTGAAAATTTAAGCCATTAGATTTAAAGGTCGTTGAGTTTAAATTATAATTTGGGCCTTCCAAGCTAAGCAGCACGTTTGAACTAGGAGGTTATCCTCTTGTTCAAATGTGGACTTGAGTTTGAGGCCCGAATCCCTTGATGTTTTTTTAATAATAATTCATAATGCTAATTAGGGTCCCTTTAGAGACAATACTTGATAGAAAATTGTAGTTCTTTTAGGCTGACCTTTAAAATAAAAACGAGGTGCGCCGCGCCAAATAAAATGCATAAATTGCGTGGCCATCTTCAATTACTTCTATTGAAATACTTAGAAATCGGGACATGCCATTTAGCGAATTTTCATGGCTTCCCGCAAAGATAATAATACGCTAGTCACTTTAGGCGCGAATTTTAATAATATTACCTTCCTAAACTCGGGTGTGCATTTCATGCAACCCAAATCCAAATCCCAAAACGTTGAATAAGAGGTGTCGCGGATCCGGGTGCATTTCATGTGACGTGATCCGAAAACACGCTCTTAAACGGCGTTCACTTTCATAAAACCAATTAAAAGCGGTTAAACAAATTTATAAAATTGCACTATAGGTTTGAACATGCATAAAACCAGATTTTTAGCCATTTATAATAATTTAAGCAACCGTGCTAGAACCACGGGATCCGGGGGTGCCTAATACCTTCCCTCGGGTCAACAGAATTCCTTATTCAGAATTTCTGGTTCGCAGACTCCAACTGGGAAGTCGAAATTTTCCTCGATTTGGGATCAAGTTAAACCGGTGACTTGGGACACCAAAAGCCAATCCTATCCCAAGTGGCGACTCTAAATAAATAAATAATCCCATTTCGAATAATGTCACTTTAAATGGAAAAACTCCCTTATACATTATCTTTCGGGGTAGATGTGTAAAAAAGAGGTGTGACAAAAGCTAAGCAAAAATTAACGGGAAGGGGTGATAACTAGGGAATATGATGCATTTTACACTCCTTCATGCTCAAGTTTTGATTAGAAATGTATACAAAATAGTCCCAAAAGGCTCACAAGTTGTGCTTGATTGCAGGTTTGATCAACAAGGTGATAAGGTATCAAAGATCATCTCAAAAAGAAGTGAAACTTGTAAAAGTACGAAGACAAAGACAAAGCTCAGGAAAAATAGGGCCAGTGCGGCCGCACACCATTCTGTGCGGTCAGCACAAGTGAGGTTCAAAGAGGCTGACATTCAGGCTAAAAGGCAATGCGGCCTCACGAGGTTTTGTGCGGTCCGCACTAGGATCAATGCGGCCGCACTCGATTTAGTGCGGTCCGCAGAGAGAAGATTCAGAGACTTGCCAAATCCAGGTTTTAAGACCAATGCGGTTCGCGCTCCATTTTATGCGGACCGCACTAGAAGCCACCGCGGCCGCACTCGACTCTGTGCGGTCCGTACTGCCCAAGTTCAGAGAGCAGTTTTGTCAAGTCAGAGCCCTAGTGCGGCCGCACGTGATTTTGTGCGGTCCGCACTAACCCCGCAGGGGTATTTTTGTCCAGATTTGTCAGCTTAGTATAAATAGCTTCTTTTCCATTTTTAGAGGGAGCAGATAGTTTTGTACGTAGAGCTGCGCTCGTGACTTGGATTATTTTGCTATTTTGAGTAATTTTAGCTTAATTTTACCATTGAATCTTCAAGTTCTTCTTAGTAATTAATTATTATGAGTTCATCTTCATCTATTTTTTTGTTTTTCTCTCTAATTATGAGTAGCTAGACCCATCAGCTAGGGTTGTGGCTAAACCCTAGTGTGGGTAATTGATGGGTCTTGTATTTTAGGGCTTGATTGACTATGGGTGTTTGATATTTGGGCTAATTTCATGTTTTATTGCTAAATTAGTGGTGCAAACACTAGTTTGTGTTTAGTTGGCTTTTGCTCTTCTTGAGAAAGAGAGCCTAAGTCTCTAAATTTAGTCCAACAAGGAATTGGGGCGTACCAAGAGAATTGATAGCCCCAATTAAAGGGTTAAACCGAGAGATCGTAATACCAGACTTGAACCTTAATTGCTTGTGCAAATTTGCATACCCAATTGGTCTTGAGAAATCCAATTCGGGCAAAATCACTCGAACTACCGAGAGGCATAGAGTGAGTAGAGTCGAGCAATGGTTATATCATACTCCCCAAAATGTGTCAATCTAGCTTTAGACTCAAGAATCCGTCAATTGACCACCTAGGCGAAAGTCACTACCCTAGTGCCTTTTAATTATTTGAACAACTCGCAATAGTTTAATCCTAGCTTATAGTAGTTTAATTGAGCATTGTAGTTTATAAAATTAGATTCATAATTAAAACAAAAAATGTGTAGAAGTGCAATTTGGAGCAAATACATAACTCCACTTTAGATAGACACCCAACTCCAATATCTAGCTCCCTGTGGAAATCGATCCCGACCCTAAATCAGGTAAAAGCTGCTTAGACCTCTCTCACTACTCAATAGTAGTGCAGGGTTGGCCTCGATCACTTTTTGGCGTCGTTGCCGGGGAGCTAACAGTTTGGCTATCTATCTAGATAGTTTTGTGTTTTGTTCTTCTTTTCTTCTTTGTTACTAATTTGTGCGTGTCACAACTTCAGGTACAAAATGGCATTAAATGCTAATGACCCTCTTGGAAACGTGATTGCGGGGGAGGAGGTTGAAGATAATGGCGATGAAGAGGTGCCTCTTGCACCTCAAGGACAGCGTAGAGGCCGCCAGGCCAATGCAAATGAGAATATTCCACACCCTCCTCCGCCACCTCCAAGAGCGGTTCCTCGAGTACTCCCAAACCAAGGCTATGCAAGTGCAAGTGTCCCACCCCGGATCCGGGCGGGCAATTTCCAAATTACTAATGTGATGTTGACATTGCTGGAGCAGCGTGGGTACTTCACGGGCGCTGCCACTCAAAATGCTTACAAACATCTCATGGGGTTCGTGGATACCTGTTGGGGGAGCAAGCTGACTAATGTGTCAGAGGATGCACTCCGGTCGAGACTCTTCCCATTTTCACTTAGAGGGAAGGCGCTAGATTGGCTTGAGCGACTTCCCAACCATTCCATCACTACTTGGGATGAGTTGGCGGACAAGTTCATTGCAAAGTTCTTCTCACTGGGACATATGGCAGCACTACGGGATGGGATCTTAGCCTTCAAGCATGAGCCCACCGAACCATTACAAGAGATTTGGGAGAGATATAGAACTATGGTGAAGGAATGCCCCAACAATGATATGACAGAGGCGATGATACAACAGACCTTCTATCGGGGCATCAATACAATGAATCAATGCATAGTGAATCAATTGGCTGGGGGAAATTTCATGAAGCTGCCTTATGATGAAGCTTGTGCTATTCTTGACGAGATGGATGACACATCCTCCGCTTGGCAAAGTAGAGCCAATGTGCCACAGGGTGACCCCACGGTCACTCATTTACACAAAGAACTACATGACCATGGATAGGCTATAGCAGAACTTACAACAACAATGAACCAATTAGCAAAGGCACAGTTGCAACAAGTTCAGAATCCTCGCCAAGTAAATGCCATGGAGGGTGTTAACATACTTGTGAACAATAGAAGACAGAGAGATCAACAGAACCAAGGGAATTCTGATCAATTTCACAATGATTGTGGTGGATTCCAAGATGATTGTTATGATGGGCAGAACGAAGAGGTGCAATATGTGAATAATTACCAAGGCCAAAGAGGAAATTCTTCTAACCAACAACAACAATGGAGATCCCAGGGCAATTGGGGTAACCAACAACAAGGCAACAATAATTGGAATAATCAACTACAAGGGAACAACAATTGGGAAAATCAAAATAACAATCGGAACAATCAGGGAAACTGGGGCAACAACAACGATTGAGGTGGAAACAACAACAACCAGGGTGGATGGAACAATAACCAAGGAAATCAGGGGCAAGGCTTTCAAAGGCCCCCAATGTACCAACAACCGAGCAACCCTCCGCCTTTTCCATCCTAGGGTCCTAGTTCTTCCAACAATGAAATGGGTAGAATTGAAATGATGTTTGAACAGATGATGAAAAAGAATGCTGACTCCGATGCGCAATTGGCTTCTCACAACACTTCAATCAGGAATTTGGAGGTCCGGCTAGGCTAAATCTCACAGTCTTTGAATACTCGCCCAAAGGGGGCTCTAACGAGTGATACGGTGGTTAACCCAAAGGGTGGTAACAATCATGTTATGGCGGTAACTACACGGAGTGGAAGAGGCGGTGATGTGAATGCCTCCAAACAAAAGCAAGTTTTGGGTGATGAAGTTGAGTTGCAAGAAGATGAAGTTCCTTTGGTGGTTGAGAATGTGGTTGATGAAAATGTGAATCAAGAAGTGAGGATTGATATTCAAGATGCCGAGGTGGAAACGCAAAATGACGTGAACCCATCTAGGGAACACGTAATAGACATGCCGGAGCCGGTTGTGCCAAAAGCCAAGGCACCCTTGCCTAGGCCACCTCCCCCTTATCCTTAGAGGCTAGCCAAGCAGAAAAATGGGAATCAATTAAAAAAGTTCATTGACATGATGAAGAGCTTATCCATTAATGTGCCTTTGGTGGAGGCTTTAGAGCAAATGCCTGGCTATGCTAAATTCATGAAGGATTTGGTGACAAAGAAAAAATCCATGGACTGTGAAACTATCAAGATGACCCACCAAGTTAGTGCTATAGTACATTCAATGGTTCCGAAGTTAGAGGATCCCGGTGCTTTCACTATCCCTTGCACTATAGGAAGTGCAGACTTTGCTAAAGCTTTATGTGATTTAGGGGCAGGCATCAACTTGATGCCCTACTCAGTTTTCAAGACTATGGGTATTGGGCCACCGAGGCCAACTTCCATGAAATTGCAAATGGCAGACAGATCAATGAAGCGACCATTGGGTATTGTTGATGATGTGCTTTTCCGGGTGGACAAATTTATCTTGCCAGCTGATTTTGTGATCTTGGATTGCGAGGCAGACTATGAAGTCCCGATCATATTGGGGAGACCTTTCCTTGCTACGGTGAAGGCTCTAGTTGATATGGAAGCAGGGGAACTCACTTCAGGGGTGGGTGATGAAAAGGTCATTTTTCACGTGTGCAAGTCAATGAAGTAGCCCAATTGTACAGAAGTGTGCTCATTTGTGGATCTTGTCACGGCTGTGATAATTGATGATACTAGTGCAATGATCAATGTGGAGGACCCTTTGGAGGCCGTATTGTTGAATCTTGATGTCAATGATGATGAGGGCCGAGTGGAGCGCGTGAATGCTTTACATGGAATGGGCTCTTATTCTTATGAGCCTAGGAAACTCTCTTTGGATCTTGAAAATAGAAAGACCCCTCCAACAAAACCTTCAATTGAGGAACCTCCGATGTTGGAGTTGAAGCCATTGCCTCCACACCTTAGGTATGAATTCTTAGGCCCTAATTCAACTTTACCAGTTATTCTTTCCTCTTGTCTTACTAACATGCAGGTAGATGCCACATTGGCGGTTCTCATAAAGCGGAAAAAGGCAATTGAATGGACTTTAGCTGATATTCGGGGAATAAGCCCCGCATTTTGTATGCACAAGATTATTCTGGAAGATGATGCAAAACCCTCCTTGGAACATCAAAGGAGGCTGAACGAGGCAATGCAAGAAGTTGTAAAAAAGGAGGTGATCAAGTGGTTAGATGCCGGAGTGGTGTACCCTATCTCTGACAGCTCGTGGACTTCACCGGTGCAGTCTGTGCCAAAAAGGGGTCATTCCTCGTGCTGACGATGCAGTCATCTAGTTGGAGGAGCCACGGGAGGCTTCCTCCAGTCAGCCACGGGATGCAGCCCAGGAGCCTGTCCTGGTCCAGGCCCAGGTCCCAGCTGCAGAGCAGTAGGTCATAGGGAACCAGTCTGAGGTTCCCGAGCATATTGAGGACCCAGGGACCACTTAGGATCCCATGCAGACAGGCGACCATAGGGAGTCTTTATATTCTTTTCCTCTATTTTTGGTGCTTAGTTTGCTTAGTTGGCATTGAGGACGATGCCAGCTTTCATTTGAGGGGGTAGGCCCTACTTTGATTTGGTATGGATGACTGTATATATTTAACAGATTTTATGCTTTCTTTATTTTTCATCTTTGGTATGTATATAATTTTGGTACTTCATTACATTTTTTGTACTTTTTACTTTGGGTCTGTATATAAAAGATATGTTACATTGTATATATTCATCCCCGTATTGTATATTCGATTAAAAATCCCCTCTTGTACATATTCATTCTACTTTCTGCATTTTTTTCTTTTCCATAGCTTCTTAGTTATGTTCGTAGCTTCTTGTTTTGAACGTTTGCAATAAGCCTTTGGTTTTCTTAATGCCACAGTTCTTTCCAAAGGTGGAATTTGAGTGAACCGGGTGGCTCTTCTCAATGATATATGGCGTGACAACCTTCTTAAGGGTTTGAGTCTGTTTTTCTTTTTGTTTTTAGTAGCTAGTGGTTAAGGGTGCCTCAAGAAAAGCTTCACTTGGGCCTAGCACATTTGCCTGTGATCTCATGGTCAAGAACAAATCGTTGTGTTTAGGATGGTGAAAGTCGTGACCTTGAAACTCTTGCGTTGACCGATAATCATCAAGTGGTTCTCGGGACCATTATGTGCTCAAATCTTATCTAAGGTCGTTGTGGGCCCCCGACTCCGTGTTTTAAGCAATCCCATAGCTTGTGTGCTTAGAAATTGCATTGCAAGTCCATGTCCCGAGCCATTGGTCTAGAACTTGCCCTGAATGTTTGTTGAGGCGAAATCCTAAGTGAATTTTGACTTGAGACATGATTATAGGCTCTCCTTGATCCAAATGATAGCTTGAACATTTTCATAGCCTACCAAAGATAAAATCCCTAGTCAACCCTTTTGAGCCTTACACCTTTTTCTTTCAAGAACCATGATACAAGCCTTTACCCATTCTAAAAGATACCCTCTCTTGGCACCCGATCATTCCTTAGCACATGGCAAAAGTATAAGTTTGGGGGGAGAGACGAGGATTGCAACAAAGTGGTAAAAAGGTACAAAAATGAAGAAAAAGGAAAGGCAATGAAAAAGAAAGAAAAGCAAAAGGACAAAAAGAATACTCAATGTGGAAATGAATAAAAGGGAATCAAGAAAAGCAAAGAATGAAAGGTGTGGAAAAGTGAGAAAGGAGAAAAGAGTTGAAATATCTAAGAAAGAGTGAGAGTGTGTCTCTCTAACCCCTTGAAAGAAGTGAAAAGACTCAAAAAGTCAAGTGAATTTGTGCCAAAAATGAAACAAAAGAAGTGCTTAAGGGAAGATGGAACCTGCTTAGACAAAACATTGCCTACCAGAACCAAAAGCCTTCACTATGTCTCCACAAAAGCCCTATATGATCTCTAGTTGAATGAAGCTTACATTAGTGGTGACTCACATAAGGGCAAGCATATGTTACATAGAGCCGGACTTGTGACTTTTCTTTTTGAGAGATGAGTGAATTCCCATTAACCTCGTTATGAGTGCCACTATTCTAAAGGTGAGGTTTGCATAGGGAAAGCTGAGTATGTGTGAGTTTGGGTTCCACAATGACTAAAGTAATAGAAAGAGTTCTTTGATGTGTTGACTCAACTCTTGATGCTCTTATGTCGCACTTGATCCATAGTGTTTAAAAGAGTAAATGTTGTTAATGATTCATTTGTATTGAGGACAATTGTTAGTCCCAATTGATGCTAGATGAGGTCACTTTAGGATAGCTGAATTTTCTTGGATTTTCTCATAAGGGGTGGGTCTTATTTTGTTTGCTTGAGGACAAGCAAAAGCTTAAGTTTGGGGGAGTTGATAACTAGGGAATATGATGCATTTTACACTCCTTCATGCTCAAGTTTTGATTAGAAATGTATACAAAATAGTCCCAAAAGGCTCACAAGTTGTGCTTGATTGCAGGTTTGATCAACAAGGTGACAAGGTGTCAAATATCAGCTCAAAAAGGAGTGAAGCTTGCACAAGTACGAAGACAAAGACAAAGCTCAGGCAAAACAGGGCCAGTGCGGCCGCACACCATTCTGTGTGGTCCGCACAAGTAAGGTTCAGAGATGCTGACATTCATGATAAAAGGCAATGCGGCCGCACGAGGTTTTGTGCGGTCTGCACTAGGATCAATGCGGCCGCACTCGATTTAGTGCGGTCCACAGAGAGAAGATTCAGAGAGTTGCCAAATCTAGGTTATAAGACCAATGCGGTCCGCGCTCTATTTCATGCGGACCCCACTAGAAGCCACCGCGGCCGCACTCGATTTTGTGCGGTCTGCATTGCCCAAGTTCAGAGAGCAGTTTTGTCAAGTCAGAGCCCTAGTGCGGCCGCACGTGATTTTGTGCGGTCCGCACTAACCCCGCAGTGGTATTTTTGTCCAGATTTGTCAGCTTAGTATAAATAGCTTCTTTTCCATTTTTAGAGGGAGCAGATAGTTTTGTACGTAGAGCTGCGCTCGTGACTTGGGTTATTTTGCTATTTTGAGTAATTTTAGCTTAATTTTACCATTGAATGTTCAAGTTCTTCTTAGTAATTAATTATTACGAGTTCATCTGCATCTATTTCTTTGTTTTTCTCTCTAATTATGAGTAGCTAGACCCATCAGCTAGGGTTGTGGCTCAACCCTAGTGTGGGTAATTGATGGGTCTTGTATTTTAGGGCTTGATTGACTATGAGTGTTTTATATTTGGGCTAATTTCATGTTTTATTGCTAAATTAGTGGTTGCAAACACTAGTTTGTGTTTAGTTGACTTTTGCTCTTCTTGAGAAAGAGAGCCTAAGTCTCTAAAATTAGTCCAACAAGGAATTGGGGCGTACTCAAGAGAATTGATAGCCCCAATTAAAGGGTTAAACCGAGAGATCGTAATACCCGACTTGAACCTTAATTGCTTGTGCAAATTTGCATACCCAATTGGTCTTGAGAAAGCCAATTCGGGCAAAATCACTCGAACTACCGAGAGGTATAGAGTGAGTAGAATCGAGCAATAGTTATATCATACTCCCCAAATGTGTCAATCTAGCTTTAGACTCAAGAATTCGTCAATTGACCACCTAGGCGAAAGTCACTACCCTAGTGCCTTTTAATCATTTGAACAACTCGCAATAGATTAATCCTAGCTTATAGTAGTTTAATTGAGCATTGTAGTTTATAAAATTAGAATCATAATTAAAACAAAAAATGTGTAGAAGTGCAATTTGGAGAAAATACGCAACTCCACTTTAAATAGACACCCAACTCCAATATCTAGCTCCCTGTGGAAATCGATCCCGACCCTAAATCGGGTAAAAGCTGCTTCGACCTCTCTCGCTACTCAATAGTAGTGCAGGGTTGGCCTCGATCAAGGGGCAACATGCTATGGGGGGTACCAAAATAAAGAATCAAAGCGGTAAAGGAATTTAAACAGCTAAAACACCTTGATCGATAATAACAAATAAACACAACGAACAGAAAATGCACGGCATCACTCTTCATGCTTTTACTCTCAATCCTCACCAGGCAATCAATAATAGAAACGTGCACGGCATCACCCTTCGTGCTTTATCACTCTTCCTCACCACATAAGTAATAGAAATGTGCACGACATCACCTTTCGTGCTTTATCACTCTTCCCCATCATAAGAACAACAGAAACAATAACAACAGAAAATGCATGGCATCACCCTTCGTGCTCTCAATCCTCACCAGACAATCAATAATAGAAACATGCACGACATCACCCTTCGTGCTTTATCACTCTTCCTCACCACATAAGTAATAGAAACGTGCACGGCATCACCTTTGGTGCTTTATCACTCTTCCCCACCATAAGAACAACAGAAACAATAACAACCCGGCAAGGGCATCATCAACTTCGTTTCAACATTTAATTTCACAACAGAATTCTCAACTTGAGCCAATACTCAACAATATCCAAATCCAGGAAAAACGTAATAAGACTTGTTTAACATGAGTAATAACCAGTTTAAGCAGGAACCATACGTATAAAGTAACACAACGGTCACAAGTATAAGACTCACTCGCATGCTATGACCCGACACCAACGTATAGATACTCGTCACTTCACCTATATGTCGTACTCAACAAATAAACATGTAGCAGTTAAGGCAACAATACCTAATCCCTCAAGCTAAGATTAGCCACAACACTTACCTCGATTCCACGGCCAAACTCAAGCCTCAAATACCGCTTTTACCTTAGTTTCCACTTCCAATCCGCCCGTATCTATTCATAATTAACTTAATAATATCAATTAATGCCAAAGAAACCAATTCTAATGCATAGTTATAGATTTTCCAACAAATTCTCTGAAAAGTCAAAAATTCGACCCCGGGGCCCACTTGGTCAAAACTCAAAGTTCGGACCAAAACCTGATTACCCATTCACCCGCGACCCAAATATGTAATTAGTTTCGGAATCCGACCCCAAATCGAGGTCTAAATTCCCAAATTTTTAAAATTTCTATTTCTCCCAAAATCCCTAATTTCTACCCATAAAGAGCAAGATTTAGGACTAGAAATCTAATGGTGTTGATGGAAAATGAAAGAAATGAGTTAAAGAACACAAACCTATGATTTGGTGTTGAAATCCTTCTTCAAGAATCACCCTAGGTTGAGTTTTAATGGAAGAAATATGAAATTATGGAAGACTCCCGTTTTTTATTCTGTTTTTAAAACACTGGACAGGCCTTTTTCGCGTTCGCGAAGGGCCTGTCGCTTTCGCAAAGCATTGCGGCCAGAAGAGCCTTCGCGTTCGCGAAGAGTTGCTCGCGTTCGCGATGGTCTATCCCCCGGACCACCGCGTTCGCGAAAAACAACTCAGAGATCCCCCAGCCCACCTCCTTTTCACTCTACGTGTTCACGAGATGCCGGTCGCGTTCGCGAAGAGTAGCCCCCAAGTGCTCAGCGTCGCGACCACGGCTTCGCGTTCGCGATGAACAAACCCCTCCCCAGCCCAGGTTGCACTTCGCGTTCGCGAACGCGAAGCACAAGGTATAAGCATACCAGAAGCAGCAACACAACAGATTTTTCTAAGTCCAAAACACCCCGAAGCCTATCCGAAACTCACCCGAGCCCTCGGGGCTCCAAACCAAACATGCACACATGTCTAAAAATATCATACGGACTTACTCGCGCGATCAAATCGCTAAAATAACACCTAAAACTACGGATTTAGCATCAAAATCAATGAAATTCTCAAGAACACTTAAAGTTTCTGTTTTCATAACCGAGGGCCCGAACCACATCATATAAACTCCGTTTCTCACCAAATTTTACAGACATGACTTAAATACCATATTAAACCTGTACCGGGCTCTGGAACCAAAATACGGGCCCGATACCAATAAGATCAAGCATTATTAAATTTCTAAAAACTATTATATTTTCAGTTTAATAATTTTCTTCAAAATTTATTTCTTGGACTAGGAACCTCAGAATTCAAGGCATACGCTCAAGTCCCATATTTTTCTACGGACCCTCCGGGACCGTTAAAACACAGGTCCGGGTCCGTTCACTCAAAATATTGATCGAAGTAAACTTAAATCAATTTTTAAAGGCAAAACTTAATATTTTCTCAAATTTTCACATAAAGGCTTTCCGGAACCGCGCCCGGACTGTGCACGAAAATCGAGGAGAAAGAAAATGAGGTTTTGAAGACCTCGAAAACCCGAATTGGGTTCTAAAACACGAGATGACGTTTTGGGTCATCACATTAATTAACTAGAAATTAACCACCTTTATATATTGACTTTTCATGTCAATATATATATATATATATATATATATATTCAGGGACTTAAGACAGTGACGTGGCACCTTCCAATTGTTAGGATTTGATTTATCTTTTTCCTCCTTTTAGGGGTTTTTTCCCCTCAATAGTATATATATATATATATATATATATATATATATTCAGGGACTTAAGACGGTGACGTGGCACCTTCCAATTGTTAGGATTTGATTTATCTTTTTCCTCCTTTTAGGGGTTTTTTCCCCTCAATAGTAACCTTATCACTTTAACAGTTTCCTCCGTAATTAACTAACAAAACTCACACCCTTTTATTGAAACATCACCACCCCACTTATTCAACAAGTCTAAAGTTTCAATCAACTAAAACCAACCAAACCCACAAATAGGTAGCATTTTTTCTTTTCGTACCTTAAATTTTATCCGTTATTCTCATTTTACAGAAAAATACTCCATGATTATGGTCATCATGTGTTTACCCATTACTATTTACATTCTTTCCATTTTACAGAAGCTTTAATATATTATTAGGATCCATGTATTTGATTATAATTTTAAATAAACTGTTTAAGAAATACAAGAAAATTCATAATACGATACAACCAGCCCAAAACCAGGGTGTCACGGAGTACATAAACGTCTAAAGAAATAACATAGTCTACTACAAAGTTTACTGAATACAACTGAACATATCTAGAATAGGGAAGGAGGGTCAAGGCATGCGAACACAATGCAAATACCTCAACAATCTCTGAAGCCTGCAACCTCGGTCAACGACTGCCGCTGGGGTCGAAAGTACCTGGATTTGCACAAAAGGTGCAGGGGGTAACGTGAGTACACCAACTCAGTAAGTAACTAGCCCAAACTATGGGCTGATAGGTAGTAATGAACTCAACCTCATTAGAGATAATAGAAATAATGAACAGAAACGTAGGCATGTTTACAGCTAAATAGACAGCTCAAACAGTAAAACAAAGCAGATATAAACATGGTAAGAAAAATACGACTCTGCTACATCTACATGCCAATCAATGCACATGATGTGATGCACAATGTACTCCCACTCTCCAGGTCTCAACCACTCGGTACAGGATATGGCCATCCGGCCTAGGGAAATCCATCCGAGAACATATACAACACTGACCACTAACTCCAAGTCACACCGTACCGAGGGTAAGGGAAATCCATCTCCAGGTATCAAGTACTTCGGACAAATCCATGTAAATGGAAATCCATCCCTCAATAATACAATGCTCAGCCACTCAGTACCATATATGGCTCATGCGGCCCAGGGAAATCCATCCCGGAATATATTCAACAATGACTACACGTACTCGGTACCGAGGAAAAAGGGAAATCCATCCCTGTGGAGAAATTCATCTCCATATATCAAAGCTTCGGTCAAATCCATTTCAAGGGAAATCCATCCCACAATATCATTCGTGCTCATTGGGGGTGTGCTACAGACTCCGGAGGGGCTCCTACAGTCCAAGTGCTATCATAATCATCAACATAACCGTTGCGGCGTGCAGCCCGATCCCATAATTGTCACTCATAATCAGGCTCTCAGCCTCACTCAGTCATCACTCTCCAGTCTCTTCCACGGGCTCACAATGCATAAAACTAGCCCGGAACAACGATAGGATGTGCAAAATAATTATCAACTGAGACTGAGATGTGATATGAAATGCATAAATATGACTGAGTACATATCAATGAAATCAGTAAGATGACAGCAAGAAACGACCACTCGGGTCTCAACAGTATCGGCGGAAGGCCCTAGCATGATAACTAGCATGATTTACAGTTCATTTACTTCATCATATAAAGGAAACACGAGTATCAACAAGATAGAGTCACAAATCGGTGCCATGGACTGAACTAGGTCATAATTCTCACGGTGAACGCCTTCATGCTCGTCACTTATCACGTGCGTCACCTCAATACTAACCACATAACACATAGCTTGGGGTTTCGAACCCTCAGAACCATGTTTGAAAGAGTTACTTAACTCAGCCAAGACAAAATCCTAATCCGCAATGCCTTTGCCTCCCAAATTTGCCTCTGGATGCTCCGAATCTAGCCATAAAAAATTCGATACAATCAACACGAGCTAATGGAATCAATCCTATAAGAAAAGGCTATGCATAAGTTCAAAAGTCAAAAAGCTAACTAAATGCCGGGCCCCGAGCCCACATCTCTAAATCCGACCAAAATTACAAAGTCCAACAACCCATTCGAATACGAGACTAACCATACTAGTTTCACTCAATTCGGACTTCGAATCGACCTCCAAATCCCAAAAGTTCATTTTATGAAACTCCACAGATTTTCCCCAATTTCAATCCAAATTTCTAATCAAAAGATGAAATCAATGATATAATCATGATTATTAGCAAAAACCGCGTTAGAATCACTTGCCCTAATGATTTCCTTGAAAAACTCCTGAAAATTCGCCTCAAACCGGACTCCAAACGTCCAACGTGTGAAATAAAGCCCTAAACCTCATTTATATATAGCCCTCCGAACCTCCAGCCCGCGGTCCGCGTATTCTTCACCGCAGCCGCGAAACCCTTACCTCAGTCTGTGGAGTTTCCATCGCGGTCGGGAGTCCTGAGTCACATCTGCCGTGATCCACGAAATAACCACTGCGGCCGTGAATCCTGAACCAACCACTATCGTGGTCCGCGTAATTCCTACCGCGGCCGTCAATTCCTGGAAAATTGCCTTTCGCTGTCCGCGAACTTCGACCGCGGCCGCATTCTTCCAACGCGGTTCGTGAACTTTCTACCGCGGCCGCACTTCCAATGATCCGAGACCTGCAACTTTCAGAACAACAGATATCAAATATTTCCAACTCCTACAGCCAAATAGTGGCCCGATAACCACCCAAAACTCACCCGAGGCCCTCGGGACCTCAATCAAACATACCAACACATCCCGCAACATCATCCGAAATTAGTCGAACCTTCGAATCACTAAAAACAATATCAAAACACCGAATTACACTCCGATTCAAGCCTCATAACTTCTAAATTTCCAAATTCCACAAGCGATGTCGAAACATACCAAACCTCGTTTGAATGACCATAAATTTTGCACACACGTAAAAAATGACACTACGAACATACTCCAACTTCCAGAATTCCATTCCGGCCCCGATAACAAAATTTTCACTGCCGACCGAAATGCCAGATTTCTAGTTTCATCAATTCAAGCCTAATTCTACCACGGACCTCGAGATTATATCCCGAACGCGAACCAACCAACACGATCAATTGAATTACAACTACAGAACACATAAAGAAGCAGAAATGAGGGAAAAGGGGCTATGACTCACGAAACGACCGGTCGGGTCGTTACATCCTCCCCTCTTAAACAAACATTCGTCCTCAAACAAGTCTAGAAACATACCTGAAGCCTCAAATAGGTGTGGATATCCGCTCCGCATCTCCCGCTCGGTCTCTCAAGTAGCCTCCTCCACGGGCTGACCTCTCCACTGCACTTTCACATAAGCTATATCCTTTGATCTCAACTTGCGAACCTGCCGCTCTAAAATAGCCACCGACTCCACATCATATGTCAAATCACTGCCCAACTGAACCGTGATGAAATCCAAAATATGAGACGGATCGCCAATACTCTTTCGGAGCATAGAAACATGAAATACCGGATGCACCCACGACAAGCTAGGTGGTAAAGCAAGCTCATAAGCCACCTCCCCAATACTACGAAGTACCTCAAAAGGCCCAATGAAACGAGGGCTCAACTGGCCCTTCTTCCCTAATCTCATAACACCTATCATAACCTTCCGTAGAACCTTCTCCCCAACCATGTAAGACACATCACGGACCTTCTGGTCAGCATAACTCTTTTGCCTTGACTGCTGTACGAAGTCGCTCCTGAATCACTTTCACCCTATCCAAACCATCCTGTACTAAGTCTATACCTAAGAGCCTAGCCTCGCCCGGCTCAAACCATCCCATTGGAGATCTACACCCCCTCCCATACAAAGCCTCATATGGAGCCATCTGAATACTCGACTGATAACTGTTGTTGTAAGCAAACTCGACGAGTGGCAGAAACTGGTCCCATGAACCACCGAAATCAATCACACACACACGCAACATATCCTCCAAAATCTGATTTGTGCGCTCGGACTGCCCGTCCGTCTGAGGATGAAACGCTGTGCTCAACTCCACCTGAGTGCCTAACTCTCGCTGCACGGCCCTCGAGAACTGCGATGTAAAGTGTGTGCCTCCATCCGAAATGATGGAAACTGGCACCCCATGAAGGCAAACAATCTCTCTGATATAAATCTCTGCCAACCGGTCTGAAGAATAGGTAGTACATACAAGAGTGAAGTGTGTGGACTTGGTCAGGTTATCCACAATCACCCAAATGGCATCGAACTTCCTCAAAGTCCGTGGGAGCCCTACTACGAAATCCATGGTGATCCGTTCCCACTTCCATTTGGGAATCTCTATCTGCTGAAGCAAGCCACCCGGTCTCTGATGCTCATATTTCACCTGGTGACAGTTGAGACACCAAGCTACAAACTCAAGTATATCTTTCTTTTATTCTCCTCCACCAGTAATGCTGCCTCAAATCTTGATACATATTTGCGGCACCCAGATGGATGGAATACCAGGAGCTGTGGGCCTCCTCTAGAATTGACTCCCGAAGCCCATCCACATTGGGCACACATATTCGACCCTACATCCTCAATACCCTGTCATCACCAATAGTTACATCTCTGGCATCATCGTGGAGAACTTTGTCCTTGAGGACAAGCAAATGAGGATCATCATACTGGCGCTCTCTGATACGATCAAACAAGGAAAATCGAAAAATCACACAAGCTATGACCCGACCGGGCTCCGAAATATCCAATCTCACTAGCTGGTTGGCCAATGCCTGAACATCGACTGCAAGAGGTCTCTCAACAACAGGAATGAATGCAATACTTCCCATACTCATGGCCTTGCTACTAAAGGCATCGGCCACCACATTGGCCTTCCCGAAATGATACAGAATGGTAATAACATAGTCCTTAAGCAGCACCAACCATCTCCGCTGCCTCAAATTGAGATCCTTCTGTTTGAATAAGTGCTGGAGGCTACGATGGTCAGAAAACACCTCACAAGACACACCATAGAGATATGCCTCCAAATTTTTAACACGTGAACAATGGCAGCTAACTCCAAATCATGAACAGGGTAGTTCTTCTCATGGGGCTTCAACTGATGAGAAGCACAAGCAATCACTCTACCCTCCTACATCAAAACACATCCAATACCGATCCGAGAAGCATCACAATACACCAAATATGAACCAGAAGCTAATGGCAGAACTAACACTAGAGTTGTGGTCAAGGTAGTCTTGAGCTTCAGAAATCTCGCCTCACACTCATCTGACCACATGAAAGGAGCACCCTTTTCGATCAATTTGGTCAAGGGCGATGCAAAAGAAGAGAAACCCTGCACGAACCGACGGTAGTAACCCGCCAAACCAAGAAAACTACGGATTTCTATGATTGAAGACGGTCTGGTCCAACTCTAGACCGCCTCTATCTTTTTCGGATCAACCTGAATACCCTAACTGGACACCACATGCCGCAAGAACGCCACTGAACTGAGCCAGAACTCACACTTGGAGAACATAGCATAAAGCTTCTCTTCTTTCAACCGCTGCAACACAATCTGCAAGTGTTGGGCATGCTCCTCCTGGCTACGAGAGTACACCAGGATATCATCAATGAACACAATAATAAACGAGTCGAGATAAGGCTGGAACACACTGTTCATCAGATGCATGAACGGTTCTAGGGCATTGGTCAGCCCAAAAGACATAACAAGGAACTCATAATGGGTGTATCGGGTCCTGAAAGCTGTCTTAAGAATGTCTGAGTCCCTAATTTTCAACTGGTGATACCCTGACTTGAGATCAAACTTGGAGAATTCCCCCGCTCCCTGAAGATGGTCAAATAAATCATCAATGCACGACAAAGGATACTTGTTCTTAACTGTGACTTTATTCAACTATCTGTAATCAATGCACATCCTCATCGTGCCATCCTTCTTTTTCACAAACAAAACAGGTGCACCCCAAGGTGACACACTAGGCCTAAAAAACCCCTTCTCAAAGAGTTCCTGAAGCTGCTCCTTTAACTCTTTCAACTCAGCTGGTGCCATACGGTATGGAGGAATAGAAATGGGTTGAGTGCTCGACACCAGATCAATACCGAAGTCAATATCCCTGTCTAGCGGCATGCGCGGAAGGTATGTAGGAAACACATCTGAAAATCACGCACCACTGTGATAGAATCAATAGTCGGGGTCTCTGCACTAACATCCCTCACAAAGACCAAATAAGATAGACAACCCTTCCCAACCATCCGTTGAGCCTTCAAGTATGTAATCACTCTACTGGGAACATAGTCTGAGGAACCTCGCCACACAATCCGTGGCAATCCTGGCATCGCCAGTGTCACCATCTTTGCGTGACAATCTAGAACAACATGGAACGGAGACAACCAGTCCATGCCCAATATCATATCGAAGTCAACCATATTGAGCAGCAGAAGATCTACTCGGGTCTCCAAACCCCCAATTGTCACCACACAAGACCGATATACACGGTCCACAAGAATAATATCACCTACAGAAGTAGATACACGAATAGATGAAAAAGTACTAGAATCAAATACGACGACACATATGAAAAAGTACTAGAATCAAATAATACAGAGGGATCCTTGTGGCAAACTGAGATAATACCTGTGATCACAACATCTGAATCAATAGCATCTGGTCTAGAAGGGAGTGCATAGAAATAGGCCTGACTGCCACCTGATCGGCCTCCCCTTCTAGGGTGACCCCTAGCTGATTAACCTCCACCCCAAGCTGGCTGGGCGGGTGGGAAAGTAATTGGTGCTGAAGCTGTAGGCTGACTCCTCTGCTGAGATGAACCTCCCATAAGGCGGGGACAAAACTTCTTAATATGGCCCAAATCTCCACACTCAAAGAAACCTCTACCGGCCACTGGCAATAGGGACTGAAGGGATCCCCGAGCACCGCGATATCCACTAGAAGACCCAGGCGTAGATGAGCCCTGAACTGATGGTACATGGGTCGAACTCGAAGCTGGAAGAGCACTGAGAGATGAGTGGCTCTGATGTGAACTATGAGAACCATGGCCAGATGATCTACCACGGTGACCCGGACGAGCTGACTGAGCATTCCTGAATGGACGGCCTCTGTCGTTCTCGAATTGACCCCCAGAAGGAACACCTCCAAAACTACCAGATCCCCGAGGTCTCTTGGCTTCCCTCTAAACTCGCTCCTGGCAGCGAACCGACTCTATATCCCGAGCAATATCCACAACCTCCTCAAAAGAAACACCAATCACCCTCTCTCTGGTCATAAGAATCTGTAGCTGATATGAGAGGCCATCCACGAACCTCCTGATGCTCTCCCTGTATGTAGGAACCAACATAACAGCATGACGGGCTAACTCAAAAAATCTCATTTCATACTGCATCACAGTCATATCATCCTGACGCAACTGCTCAAACTGCCCGGGCAGCTCTTCCCTAGAGGACTGCGGAACATACTTCTCCAGGAAGATGATGGAGAACTGCTGCCATGTAAGCTGTGCTGCACCAACAGGCCTACGCCTCTCATAAGCCTCCCACCAAGTGAAAGCAGCTCCAGTGAGATGAAATGTAGTGAATGAGACCCCAACGATCTCCAAAATACCCGCTGTACGGAGGATCCTGTGACACCTATCTAAGAAACCATAGGAATCATCACCCTCTGTGCCGCTGAAAGTCGGAGGCTGAAGTCTACCAAACCTCTACAATGTACGCTGCTCATCATCAGGCATGACTGGAACCACATAGTCTTGAGCAGGTGCGATCGACTAGGCTGGTGGTTCCCCCGATGTCTGAAGTCCCTGAACAACCTACTCGGGTGTGCGAGCGGTAGGAGTTTGAGTGCCTCCTCCGGCCTGGGAAATAGCTGATGTAGTAGAAACAGCAACCGCCTGAGCAAGACTGGTGCACACGGTCAGAATCTGATCTAAGGTCTGATGAAGACCTGGAATAACCATAGCCACATCTGCTGCTTGAGCTGGTCCCGCTGGGGCATCTACACCCGGAACCTGATCCTGAACTGGGGCAGCTGGTGGATCTGTTGGTGCTGCCCTAGCTGCGGTGCGAGCTGCACCTCTAGCTCTGCCACTGCCTTTGCCACAATCTCGGCCTCTCGTAGCCCCAACTGGTGGCACTGGTGGTTGTCCGTCCTAACCAGTAGTACGTGTCCTCACCATCTGTGAGAGAATAGAATAACAGAAGTTTAGTTGCCAGTATCAACTGATTCGCACGACAAGAATTCAAGAATTTAATGTTTTCCTAAAGGTTTTGCAGCCTCTCAAAGATAAGTACAGACATCTCCGTACCGTTCTGCAAGACTTTACTATACCCGCTCATGACTCGTGAGACCTATGTAACCTAGGCTCTGATACCAACTTGTCATGACCCAAAACTAAACCCATCGTGATGGCGCCTATGGTGGCACTAGGCTAGCCTCAACTCAACGAATTCAAACACCACAATACTAAGATTCGAAATCATTTGCGGAATAGCTTTTATCATTTTAAATAAACTGTTTACGACATACAAGAAAATTCATAACATGATACAACCAGCCCAAAACTAGGGTGTCATGGAGTACATGAGCGTATAGGGAAATAGCATACTCTACTACAATGTTTACTGAATACAACTGAACGTATCTAGAATAGGGAAGGAGGGTCAAGGCCTGCGAACGCCATGTAGAGCCCTCAACAATCTTCGAAGTCTACAACCTCGATCAACGACTGTCGCTGGGGTCGAAAGTACCTAGATCTGCACACAAGGTGCAGGGGGTAATGTGAGTACACCAACTCAGTAACTAACAAGTCCAAACTATGGACTGATAGGTAGTGACGAACTCAACCTCATTAGAGATAATAGAAATAATGAACAAAAATGTAGGCATGCTTCCAGCTAAATAGACAGCTCAAACAGTAAAACAGAGCAGATATAAACATGGTAAGGAAAATACGACTCTGCTACATCTACATGCCAATGCACATGTCGCGATGCACAGTGTACTCCCACTCTCCAGGTCTCAACCACTCGGTACAGGATATGACCATACGGCCCAGGGAAATCCATCCGGGAACATATACAACACTGACCACTAACGCTAAGTCACACCGTACCGAGGGTAAGGGAAATCCATCTCCAGGTATCAAGTACTTTGGACAAATCCATGTAATAGGAAATCCATCCTTCAATAATGTCAATGCTAAGCCACTAAGTACCGTATATGGCTCATGCGGCCTAGGCAAATCCATCCCGTAATATATTCAACAATGACTACACATCACTTGGTACCGAGGAAAAAGGGAAATCCACCCCTTTGGAGAAATCCATCTCCATATATCAAAGCTTCGGACAAATCCATGTCCAGGGAAATCTATCCCGCAATATCATCCGCGCTCACTGGGGTGTGTTACAGACTCCGGAGGGGATCCTATAGCCCAAGCGCTATCATAATCATCAACATAACCGCTGCGGCGTGCAGCCTGATCCCATAACTATCACTCATAATCAGGCTCTCGGCCTCACTCAGTAATCACTCTCATGTCTGTCCCACGGGCTCACAATGCATGAAACTAGCCCAGAACAATGATACGATGTGCAATATAAGCATCAACTGAGACTGAGATGTGATATGAAAGGCATGAATATGACTGAGTCATATCAATGAAATTAGTGAGATAACAGCAAGAAACGACCACTCGGGCTCAATAGTATTGGCGTAAAGCCCTAACATGATAACTAGTATCATTTACAGTTCATTTACTCAATCATATAAAGGAAACACGGATATCAACAAGATAGAGTCACAAATCGGTGCCATGGACTGAACCAGGTAACAATTCTCAAGGTGCACGCCCGCATGCTCGTCACTTAGCACGTGCGTCACCTTAATACTAACCACATAACACATAGCTTCGGGTTTCGAACCATCAGAACCAAGTTTGAAAGCGTTACTTACCTCATCCAAGAAAAAATCCTACTCTGCAATACCTTTGCCTCTCAAATTTGCCTCCGGATGCTCCGAATCTAGCCATAAACAAACGGATACAATCAACACGAGCTAAAGGAATCAATCCCATAAGAAAATGCTAAGCATAAGGTCAAAAGTCAAAAATTTAACTTAAAAGCCAGGCCCCGGGCCCACGTCTCGATATCCAACAAAAATCACCAAATCCAACAACTCATTCGAATACGAGACTAAACATACTAGTTTCACTCAATTCCGACTTCGAATCGACCTCCAAATCTGAAAAGTTCATTTTGTGAAACTCCACAGATTTTCCCCAAATTCCAACCCAATTACTAATCAAAAGATGAAATAAATGATATAATCATGATTATTAGCCAAAAAAGCGTTAGAATCACTTACCCCAATGATTTCCTTGTAAAACTCCCAAAAATTCGCCTCAAATAGAGATCCCAACGTCCAACATGTGAAATAAAACACTAAGCCTCGTTTATATATAGCCTTCTGAACCTCCAGCACGCGGTCCGGGTATCCTTCACTGCGGCCGCGAAACCCTTACCGCGGTCTGCGAATTTCCATTGCGGCCGCGAGTTCTGAGTCACATCTACCACGGTCCGCGAAATAACCACTGCAGCTGCGAATCCTGAACCAACCACTATTGCGGTCCGCGTAATTCCTACCGCACCCGCCAAATCCTGAAAAATTCCCTTTTGCGGTCCGCGAACTTCTACCGTGGCCGCATTCTTCCACCGCTGTCCGCGAACTTTCTACCACGGCTGCACTTCCAATGATCCAAGACCTACAACTTTCAAAACATCGGATATCCCATATTTCCAACTCCCAATGCCAAATAGTGGCCCGATAACCACCCAAAACTAACCCGAGGCCCTCAGGACCTCAATCAAACATACCAACACATCCCGCAACATCATCCGAACTTAGTCGAACCTTCGAATCACTCAAAAAAACTTCAAAACACCAAATTACACTCGGACTCAAGCCTCAGAACATCTAAATTTCCAAATTCCACAAACGATGTCGAAACACACCTAACCTCGTCCGAATGACCATAAATTTTGCACACACGTCACAAATGACACTACGAACCTACTCCAACTTCCGGAATTCCATTTCGGCCCCGATATCAAAATTTCCACTGCCGACCAAAACGCCAAATTTTCAGTTTCGTCAATTCAAAACTAATTCTACCATGGACCTCCAAATCACATCCCGAACGCGAACCAACCAACATGATACAATGAATTACAGCTGAAGAACACATAAAGAAGCAGAAATGAGGGAAACGGGGGCTATGACTAGCGAAACGACCGGCCGGGTCGTTACAGTATATTAAGCATTATGTATTCATATACATTCAGGAGATTGTACTGTGTGTGCTCTGCATTTTATGTTCACATATATTCAAATATATTCAGATTGTACTATCTGTGTACTGCATTTTGTATTCATATGTATTCAAATATATTCAGATTGTATTGTATGTGTATTGCATTTTGTATTCAGAAGATTGTAATTATGTATTCAGATATAATTGCACCTGTGTGTATTCATATTTATTCAATATATAAATGCAGTATGTATTCAGCAGTTTACTAAATTATATGTTTACTAACTGTTCTAAAAAAAAATCATCACGCACCAACAGAACTTTCACGAACGCTAGCAACAAAAAAAGGAATTGAATCTCTAGAGATTGTTTTGTTTGTGGTATTTTTCGGCTGGAAAATCTTTTCTGTAATGGGAAATACAGATTCTGCGTGTTATAAATGAGTTAGTTGAGTTATATTAGGATTCTATCGCGTTAATTGATGCACTTACCGTTTTTAAATAGTTGAAAAGACCATTTTTTACACAGTTTACGTTACTGTATTCACGAATACAGCCCGCAAATACAGTCGAATACAATCGTTGCTTAGCTGGACTCCCCTGTTTCACATCGAGTTTTGCTATTGTATTCATGAATAGAGTAGCTTAAATACATCGAACACACTCTATAACAAGTGAAAACATAACTAGAGGAAGTAATTTAGTAAATGATAGTTATAGCTAACTAATACGAATAACCACTAAACAATAGTAGTTTGTGAAAATTTCTCAGCAAAATAGAAGATCGGAATTCTTCAGAACCCATCCAAGTATGTCATTTTCGTTTTCTTCCATTTCTATTTATTGGTTTTATCTCTCTCGCTATTTAAATAAATCTTAATATCTTTGTTTTTCTTTCATTTTTTCCTTTATATATATTAATATTTAAATTAATTAAAAATCTTAAAGAGGGAAAAACAACAAAGCGTGAATAATTGGAGAGGAAGGCTTTCTTCTTTCGTGTTCTTCTTTCTTATTTTCCATCAAAAGTAAAAATTTAAAATTTAATATGTGGTGATGATTGAATTGTATAAACTATTTAATTTACAGTTTTATATTGACCAAGGATATAAACTGTATGGGTCAGAATCCGACCCCACGATAATTAAGGAAATTAATTCCGTCTTAAACTAATTCATGATTAATAAGTGGTACGACCACTCAGAATTAACGATATTTGACCTTTATCTGATTCGATCAACAAGGCCACGACCCATCCGCCACCATGAAGGCGAAATTCCAACGTGGTCACGGCCACTTATTGCCAGCTCACGAAGCTCACAGCTATAAATACCAAGAGAGGAAACCCTGGAAAGGGGGGCTTCTTCTGAACTATCCAGAAAGAAGAGAAAAAACACAATGATACCCATATTATGAGAGAGTAGAACACCATTGTAAGGCTCTGAGTACTTATTTTTGTTTCCTTCATTTGGTCCAATGAATTATTACGTTTTGCTATGATTTTCCCGTGATTTAATTATGTTGTTTTATATTCATAAGGTATGTGATAACTTTTGAGCAAACAATTTGGCGCCGTCTGTGGAGATTTCCTAGCAAAATCGCGTAGTTCTTCCCTGGACCAAAAAGGAAGAAACGCCAGAAAAGGAAAACAAAAGCAACCCAGCTCAAATAAGCCAAAGCGGCATGTCGGACAAGGGGAACTCGAAGATGTCAAATCAAGATCCAAGTCCTCTCTCTCTCTCTGATCTCGGATAGAAAAGCAACCCAGCTCAAATAAGCCAAAGCGGCATGTCGGACAAGGGGAACTCGAAGATATCAAATCAAGATCCAAGTCCTCTCTCTCTCTCTGATCTCGGATAGTGACCAAGAAGAAGAAGAAGCCCCTCCTAAGGGAAGATCTCTGTAAGGCATCTTTCGCATCCCTGATACGAGCTCCGGCCAGAAATCGGCACGGAGATATCTCGAGCCGAGAGTCGCCTCAAGACAGCCTATATACCCTGGTTGGGAAGACAACGGGTAAGCTGCTCAAGGTCTCGAATCAAAACCGGGCTTCAGCACTCAATACCCACAATTTTGGACTCAGGACATGAGCCTTCGCCATCAAAATCAACTATGTTCAACAACAGTTGAACTGGGACTCAGGCTATGCGCCTTCGCCATTAAATCAAGGCTATGTGCCTTCGCCAGTAAGTTCAACTACGGTTGAACCAAGACATGCTATGCGCCTTTGCCATCAAAATTGACAAAGTTCAACAATAATTGAACTGGGACTTAGGCTATGCACCTTCGCCGTTAAATCAAGGCTATGCGCCTTCACCAGTAAGTTCAACTACGGTTGAACCAAGACTCAGGCTATGCGCCTTCGCCATTAAATCAAGGCTATGAGCCTTCGCCACTAAGTTCAACAATAGTTGAACTGGGACTCAGGCCATAAGCCTTCGCCATCAAAATTGATAGGGTTCAACAACAGTTGAACTGGGACTCAGGCCATGAGCTTTCGCCATCAAGATCGACAAAGTTCAACAACAGTTGAACTGGGACTCAGGCTATGCGCCTTCGCCATCAAAATTGACAAAGTTCAACAACAGTTGAATTTGTTGAACTGGGACTCAGGCTATGCGCCTTCGCCATTAAATCAAGGCTATGCGCCTTCGCCAGTAGGTTAAACTACGGTTGAACGAAGACTTAGGCTATGCGCCTTCGCCATCAAAATGGACAAAGTTCGACAACAGTTGAACTAGGACTCAGGCTATGCGCCTTCGCCATTAAATCAAGGCTATGCGCCTTCGCCAGTAAGTTCAACTACGATTGAACCAAGACTCAGGCTATGCGCCTTCGCCATCAAAATTGACAAAGTTCAACAACAGTTGAACTGGGACTCAGGCTATGCGCCTTCGCCATCAAAATTAACAAAGTTCAACTACGGTTGAACAAAGACTCAGGCTACGCGCCTTCGCCATCAAATCCAACGAGTTCGACCTCGCTCGAACCATAAGGCTAGACGCCTTCGTCCCCAAATCTAGCTAGTTCAACCACAGTTGAACCGGAACTCGGACCAACTCCAACAAATCGAGGCGCAGTTCAGGCACCCTCGCAATTCAAGTAAGTACCCCCAACTCTAACTAAGATCAGGGATACGTAGAGTCCGGCCCCGGTCAAACTACAAGGCCGCATTTTTTTATCATCACGGTCGGTAGTTCGACCGTGCCCGAACTGGGACTAAGGCTAAGTGCCGCTATCGCCAAGCAACGGCTCCGACTCGCTCACCCCGAGTTTAAAAAGAAAAGTCATCAACAGTAAAAAACTAACATGCCCACCAGAGTCAAACTCAAAGGAAAAACACCCCTTCGAACGCACGCAAATAAAAATCTAAGGGGGAAAAAAAGGAGGTACAAAACAAATACAAGGCAAATAACAGAAAGGAAATTTCATTTATCTACAAAGTTGATTGCGGGTCATCCCCGCTTACACCCGGCCAAGGCCGGTCAGTATAAGGAAAAAGAAGAGGAAAAACAAGAAACACCTAAACGCGAAACGGCGAACAAGACAAGAAAAAATGCATAACATCTTTTTATTCGGCGCCATCTGCGCCACCATCTGCACCAGCGTCATCCTCTGGCGTCGCCGTGTCAAAACCACAGTCGGTACGGGCCTCACGAGCCTTTTGACGCGCTCCCTCGAAAGCATCTTCGGTCACGATGCCGGCCTCCCACAAATTCTTATATACATCACGTTGGGCCTTGGCAAAGACCCAAAGTTCGCGAGCCTGGCTGGAAGAAGCGGCTTGGTCTCGTAGGCGCTGATTCTCTTCTTCTAAGGCTGTGATCCGGTCCTCCATGAATTGGGCGTCCTGCTCAAAGACACCGATCCGCTCCTCGAGACTCGCTTCTCTAAAGGCCGCAGCAGCCCTCTCCAACGCCCGTTGGGACTCGTACACACGGATAGCTTCCTTCAACGCCCCAGCCCTCGAGGAGGCATCCCTCACCTGAAGCTTCAATACCGTGACTTCACCCTCCAACACAGTCACTTTCCCGCTCCATGCCGCAGCGGCCTCCACCTCCTTAGCCTGGCCCTGGCGCTCACACTCAGCTGCAGCCCTGTTCCCCGCCTCGAGCTCCTCATCCTTCCGCCGGAGCTGCTCCTCGAGAGCACTCGCTCTGCCAAGTGTTTGCTGCATCTGAAGCTCCCGCCTTGCCAGTTCCTCGACCAAGGGCCGGCTACGGGGATCATTCCTCAAGCGCACGCGCATCTCTCGGCACCGATCTTGGTAGCGGAGATACTTCTCCAGCGCCCGCAAAAATATCCCCGAGCGGACGTTGGCTCGACGGATGCTCTCCACCTCCAACAAATAAGACTGCAAAGCAAAGACAACGATTAAGATAAAGAACAAACTAAGGCAAAGAAGAAGCAAACCGACATCATATTACATACCCTCAAGCCCATCACGGCCACTTCATTCATCAATCCGGTATCCGTAACATCCCTCAACGATGCAGCCTAAGCCAACCGGGGCAACCCCCATTGTTTGTCTGCCCTCAAGGTCAAGCGCCGCAGCCGCACTCCTCTCCGCATCCGTCGGGGGGGAGTCCAAATTAATTACCACAGGAGGAGCCGGCGTGAACATGACCCTGCGCCTTATCAATGGCCTCTCCTCCTCCCCATCTGATGGCGATTCCGTTCTAGGGCGCACAACCCCCGACGGCCCCTCGTCCCGAAGTGCGACCCGTGCTGGAGAAGGAGCCGCTGAAGATTCAACTGATGCCGCCCTCGGCACTGGGCGCGACACCGGTGCTGCAGTGAGCCAGGCAACTGCACCCGGCCGACGGAAGGCCAACTGAGGGGCGCTGACGTCGTGCCCTCCCTGATCACAGAAAAACAAAGTTGATGAATAGAGCTGAAACAAAGCGGAACAGAAGAAGAAATCAATTTCTCACCTGCCACAGGCCAACGGCCATGCCTCTCCCAAAAAGACGCCCATGTGCGTATCCCCACCGTATGGGGGAGCACGGCCTCAACCCACTCACGCGTCCCAGCTAACGGAGCCGGCGGCAATTTTTCGTCTACACAATTGACACGAGTTAACGCTTACGAGCACAAGACGTAAGGAGGGGTAGAAAGAAAGAATTCGATGACAAAAGAACTTACGTGCATGATTCCAAGCCTCTAGGAACCGAGCGGAGCACGCCACTAAATGTTCATTCCTGATGTAGAAGAAGTGCCCAAAAGGGCGAGGGTCGACCTCGTCATCTAGTTTTGCAGTCAGGCCCCTCGACCCACGAGGGCACGCTTGAATCATGGTACCGCGACCTCTCTGGGAGCGTAGAGACTAAGCACATGCTGCAGCGTGACCTCCCTACCGGCCAGTTCTGCATATTTGATAAATATTGCTAGCAATTTGTAAAGAGAAGGAGCAAGCCGACCCGGGCATACCCTGTAATAACGACAGAAATCAACCACCAGCATTGGGAGCGGGAGCTTAAACCCCAACTTGAAGGGATAGGCGTAAAAAATGCAGTATCCCATGCGGTCGGTGTGGACCCTCTCCTCGCTTCTAGCAAGAACGACGTCAGCATAGCTGGGGATGACCCCCTGTTTCCGTAGTTGGGCCATCCCAATTTCCCCCATTAATGGGGCTTCATTCACCGGATCCTCTCCACCATCGACAGTGAAATCGATCATCAGGCCCCCGGGCAGAGATACTATCTCGTCAACCGATGGAACTTCATCGGTCTCCACCGGTTCTGCACGCCCCGTTGCCGGAGATGACCCTTCAACCACCGGAAGGTTAACCAGAAGATCCGTCGGAAGAACGTTTGGGAAGAACTGCCTGCCATTGTTAATTCACTAACGAGAAAGAAACAAAGTTTGATGGACAAGACGGAAGTTATAACGATCGAAGAACAAAGATGAAGGTGAATTAGCAGGAAGAAAAGCTTCTTCAGAATCTCTCTCAGACAAATAATGAAAATATGAGAAGTAAATGCCTCAGCCCTCATTTATAGGCAACACAAGTGGCTTTCACGAACTCCAATAGCCATCATTAACTACATGACTAACCGGCATCTCACCTTCGAAACGGTTGTAACGACCTATGAACGCTGAGTAGATGTTCCGTGCGCCTTCAAAATTTTGGACGTCGCCAAACACGTACCGAGCGTGCCCTTACACCCCTCGGCCGCACAACATACGACCCGTCCGCCGTGGTCGACGGTTACGCTCCCAAACAAACGTAAGGATCCGAGCACAATAAAGCTCGACCTCACTCGAATTAAGTTAAAGGGTCAAGTGCCTTCGCCAAGGAGGAGAGTTCAACCTTGACCGAACGACGACTTGACAACACAATAGCAAAACACTAACACTCTACAAGGCTAAGGGCCATCGCCAAAGAGAATCCGGCCTCGACCGAAGCGACAGCCGACCTCCCTAATCCGAGTTTCCCAAACCACAGTCGCTGAAGTCCGCTTATCGAGCTCAGCCAAGGCACGATCTCAATAAGCGGAGGGACTAACTGTATGGGTCAGAATCTGACCCCACGATAATTAACGAAATTAATCTCGTCTTAAACTAATTCATGATTAATAAGTGGTACGACCACTCAGAATTAACGGTATTTGACCTTTATCTGATTCGATCAACAAGGCCACGGCCCATCCGCCACCATGAAGGCGAAATCCCAACGTGCTCATGGCCACTTATTGCCAGCTCACGAAGCTCACAGCTATAAATACTAAGAGAGGAAACCCTAGAAAAGGGGGCTTCTTCTAAACTATCCAGAAAGAAGAGAAAAAACACAATGATACCATATTATGAGAGAGTAGAACACCATTGTAAGGCTCTGAACCTCTCCATGGAAAGGCAGGCCAAATCCACATTATCAATAAAGGATTTTAATGTTTCTCCTCCTAACTCTGAGTACTTATTTTCTTTTCCTCCATTTGGTCCAATGGATTATTACGTTTTGCTATGATTTTTCCGTGATTTAATTATGTTGTTTTATACTCATAAGGTATGTGATAACTTTTGAGCAAACATAAACTTTTTACTTTCGAAAAAAATATGATAGTTAATTTACTTTTTCTTTCATTTTCCTCTATATATATTTATTTTCACAAATAATTAAAACTCATATAATTGTATATTCATGGAGGAAAAAAAAACAAGGGATGGATAATTGGGGAGGAAGGCTTTCTTCTTTCGTTTTTTTTTTTCTCTTTCTTTTTGTACTTTTAAAAGTCAATATTTGGTGATCATTGAATTATATGAACTACTTTATTTACAGTTCTATATTGATTAAGCACATGAACCTTTTACTTTAGGATATAATTTGGTAGTCAAATTTGAACTCTCAATTTTTTCATTTAATAGCTTAAAAATATGTGTGTGTGTATGAGAGAAATTTTCTGGAAAAAAAATATTACATCTTGAATCCGGTAGGTATACATTAGGGGTGTACACGGACCATGTTGGTTCGGTTTTATCAAAATCAAACCAAAGCAACTATATCGGTTTGGATTGGTTCGGTTTTGTCGGATTTTTCGGGTTTTCGGGTCTTTTTGTTACATTAATATTATTTCGATCTTACTTTGTTAAAATTATAGATAAAGCTTTGATAAGTTGAATATATATTTAGTAAATATGGAAAAAATTGACAAACATATGATCTATTAAAATATTCTAATGGGAGAATCTTTTTAGTAACACAAGATAGTTATTTTCTTAGTCGTCTAACAATAATTTTTCGTTAATTTACACTTTCAAGGTTAATACATGAGAGGATCCCAAATATTTCTACATTTTCTAAAGAAAATTCACTATAAGGTCTTAAAAATATAAATAAAATTTATATATTTATATGTCGGTTTGGTTCGGGTTCTTTTACTCAATACCAAACCAAGTCAAACCAAACCTAGTCGGGGTTTTTAATCAATTTGGTTTAATTTTTCGGTTTGGTACGATTTTCCGGTTCGGTTTGAACACCCCATACATAATATCTTCGGGACTTTGTCGAATATAGATGTATATTTTTCCCCGATAAACTTAGGATGTTGCAGCAAAATTTGTGTAAACGATCAACTGAACAATATTTTAAAAGTGGAGATCCAATCAAAGTTAGAGTCTAGAATTAGGTTACATTTTAAAACGCATAATTTCATGCTCATCCTCTTTCACGCGCACACACACACATTTTTAAGCTTTTAAATGAAAAAATTGAGAGTTCAAATTTGACTACCAAATTATATCCTAAAGTAAAAGGTTCATGTGCTTAATCAACATAGAACTGTAAATAAAGTAGTTCATATAATTCAATGATCACCAAATATTGACTTTTAAAAGTACAAAAAGAAAGAGAAAAAAAACGAAAGAAGAAAGTCTTCCTCCCCAATTATCCATCCCTTGTTTTTTTCCTCCATGAATATACAATTATATGAATTTTAATTATTTGTGAAAATAAATATATATAGAGGAAAATGAAAGAAAAAGTAAATTAACTATCATATTTTTTTCAAAAGTGAAAAGTTTATATCCTTGGTCAATATAAAACTGTAAATGAAATAGTTTATACAATCAATCATCACCACATATTAACTTTTAAATTTTTACTTTTGATGGAAAATAAGAAAATAGAACACGAAAGAAGAAAGCCTTTCTCTCCAATTATTCACGCTTTGTTGTTTTTCCCTCTTTATGGCTATACAATTATAAGATTTTTAATTAATTTAAAAATTAATATATATACAGGAAAAAATTAAAGAAAATAAAGATATTAAGATTTATTAAATAGCGAGAGAGATAAAACCAATAAAAAGAAATGGATGAAAACGAAAATGACATACTTGGATGGGTTCTGAAGAATTCCGATCTTCTATTTTCCTGAGAAATTTTCACAAACCACTATTTTTTTAGTGGTTATTAGTATTAGCAGCTATAGCTATCATTTACTAAATTACTTCCTACAGTTATGTTTTCAGTTGTTATAGAGTGTGTTTGATGTATTTAAGCTACTCTATTCATGAATACAATAGCAAAACTCGGTGTGAAATAGGAAGTCCAGCTAAGCAACGATTGTATTCGATTGTATTTGCAAGCTGTATTCGTGAATACAGTAACGTAAACTGTGTAAAAATGGCCTTTTCAGCTATTTAAAAACGGTAAGTGAATCAATTAATGCGATAGAATCCTAATATAACTCAACTAACTCAATTATAACACGCAGAATCTGTATTTCCCGTTACAGAAAAGATTTCCCAGCCGAAAAATACCGCAAAACAGAACATTCTCTAGAGTTTCAATTCCTTTTTTTGTTGCTATTGCTCGTGAAAGTTCTGTTGGTGCGTGATGATTTCTGTTTTAGAACAGTTAGTAAACATATAATTTAGTAAACTGTTGAATACATACTGCATTTATATTTTGAATAATATGAATACACACGGGTGCAATTATATCTGAATACATAATTACAATCTGCTGAATACAAAATGCAATACACATACAATACAATCTGAATATATTTGAATACATATGAATACAAAATGCAGTACACAGATAGTACAACCTGAATATATTTGAATATATGTGAATACAAAATGCCGAGCACATACAGTACAATCTCCTGAATGTATATGAATACATAATGCTTAATATACTGTAACGACCCGGCCGGTCGTTTCGTTAGTCATAGCCCCTGTTTCCCTCATTTCTGCTTCTTTATGTGTTCTTCAGCTGTAATTCATCGTATCATGTAGGTTGGTTCGCGTTCGGGATGTAATTTGGAGGTCCATGGTAGAATTAGGCTTGAATTGACGAAACTGGAAATTTGGCATTTTGGTCGGCAGTGGAAATTTTGATATCGCGGCCGAAATGGAATTCCAGAAGTTGGAGTAGGTTCGTAGTGTCATTTGTGACGTGTGTGCAAAATTTATGGTCATTCGGACGAGGTTTGGTATGTTTCGACATCATTTGTGGAATTTGGAAATTTAAAATTTCTGAGGCTTGAGTCCGAGTGTAATTCGGTGTTTTGAAGTTGTTTTGAGTGATTCGAGGGTCCGACTAAGTTCGGATGATGTTGCGGGATGTGTTGGTATGTTTGATTGAGGTCCCGAGGGCCTCGGGTGAGTTTTGGGTGGTTATCGGGCCACTATTTGGCATTGGGAGTTGGAAATATCTGATATCCAATGTTTTAAAAGTTGCAGGTCTTGGATCATTGGAAGTGCGGCCGCGGTAGAAAGTTCGCGGACAGCGGTGGAAGAATGCGACCGCGGTAGAAGTTCGCGAACCGCAAAAGGGAATTTTTCAGGATTTGGCAGCCCTGGTAGGAATTACGCGGACCGCGATAGTGGTTGGTTCAGGATTCGCAGCCGCAGTAGTTATTTTGCGGACCGCGGCAGATGTGACTCAAGATTCGGGGCCGCGATGGAAATTCTGCGAACTGCGGTAACGATTTCGCGGCCGCAGTGAAGGATACCCGAACCGCGTGCTGGAGGTTCAGTGGGCTATATATAAACGAGGTTTAGTGCTTTATTTCACATGTTGGACGTTGGGAGCTCTGTTTGAGGCGAATTTTCGGGAGTTTTTCAAAGAAATCATTGGGGTAAGTGATTCTAACGCTTTTTTGGCTAATAATCATGATTATATCATTTATTTCATCTTTTGATTAGTAATTGGGTTGGAATTTGGGGAAAATCTGTGGAGTTTCATAAAGTGAAATTTTGGAATTTGGTGGTCGATTCGAAGTCGGAATTGAGTGAAACTAGTATGGTTAGTCTCGTATTCGAATGGGTTGTCAGATTTGGTGATTTTTGTTGGATTTCGAGACGTGGGCCCAGGGCCCGGCTCTTGAGTTAAATTTTTTACTTTTGACCTTATACTTAGCATTTTCTTATGGGATTGATTCCTTTAGCTCGTGTTGATTGTATCGATTTGTTTATGGCTAGATTCGGAGCATGCGGAGGCAAATTTGAGAGGAAAAGGCATTGCGGAGTAGGATTTTTTCTTGGATTAGGTAAGTAACGCTTTCAAACTTGGTTCTGAGGGTCCGAAACCCAAAGCTATGTGTCATGTGGTTAGTATTAAGGTGACGCACGTGCTAAGTGACGAGCATGCGGGCGTGCACCTTGAGAATTGTGACCTGGTTCAGTCCATGGCACCGATTTGTGACTCTATCTTGTTGATATCCGTGTTTCCTTTATATGATGAAGTTGAACTGTAAATCATACTAGTTATCATGCTATGGCTTTACGCAGATACTGTTCAGCCCGAGTGGTTGTTTCTTGGTGTCATCTCACTGATTTCATTTATATGAACTCAGTCATATTCATGCATTTCATATCACATGTCAGTCTTAGTTTATATTTATTTTGCACATCGTATCATTGTTCGGGGCTAGTTTCATGCATTGTGAGCCCGTGGGATAGACAGGAGAGTGATGATTGAGTGAGGCCGAGAGCCTGATTATGAGTGATATTTATGGGATTGGGCTTGACGCCGCTGCGGTTATGTTGATGATTATGATAGCGCTTGGGCTATAGGATCCCCTCCGGAGTCTGTAACACACCACAGTGAACGCGGATGATATTGAGGGATAGATTTTCCTGGACATGGATTTGTCCGAAGCTTTGATATTTGGAGATGGATTTCTGCACAGGGATGGATTTCCCTTTTTCCTCGGTACCGAGTGACGTGTAGTCATTGTTGAATATATTCCGGGATGGATTTCCCTGGGCCGCATGAGCCATACACGGTACTGAGTGGCTTAGCATTGATATTATTGAGAGATGGATTTCCCTTTACATGGATTTGTCCGAAGTAGTTGATACTTGGAGATGGATTTCCCTTACCCTCGGTACGGTGTGACTTGGAGTTAGTGGTCAGTGTTGTATATGTTCTCAGATGGATTTTCCTAGGCCGGATGGCCATATCCTGTACCGAGTGGTTGAGACCTGGAGAGTGGGAGTACATTGTGCATCACAGCATGTGCATTGGCATATAGATGTAGCAGAGTCGTATTTTCCTTACCATGTTTATATCTGCTCCGTTTTACTGTTTGAGCTGTCTATTTAGCTGAAAACATGCCTACGTTTCTGTTCATTATTTCTATTATCTCTAACGAGGTTGTGTTCGTCACTATGTTTTTGTTCATTATTTCTATTAAACAGTTTATTTAAAATGATAAAAGTTTTTCCGTAAATGATTTTGAATCTTAGTATTGTGGTGTTGGAATTCGTTGAGTTGAGGCTGGCCTAGTCCCACCATAGGCGCTATCACGACGGGTTGAGTTTTGGGTCGTGACAAGTTGGTATCAGAGCCTAGGTTACATAGGTCTCACGAGTCATGAGCGGGTATAGTAAAGTCTTGCGGATCGTTATGGAGATGTCTGTACTTATCTTTGAGAGGCTGTAGAACCTTTAGGAAAACATTAAATTCTTGAATTCTTTTCGTGCGAATCTGTTGATACTGGCAACTAAACTTCTGTTATTCTATTCTTTCACAGATGGTGAGGATACGTACTACTGGTTAGGAAGGACAGCCACCAGTGCCACCAGTTGGGGCTGCGAGAGGCCGAGATTGTGGCAGAGGCTGTAGCAGAGGTAGAGGTACAGCTCGCACCGCAGCTAAGGCAGCACCAGCAGATCCACCAGCTGCCCCAGTTCAGGATCAGGTTCCGGGTGTAGATGCCCCAGCGGGACCAGCTCAAGCACCGGATGTGCCTATGGTTATTCAAGGTCTTCATCAGACCTTAGCTCAGATTCTGACCGTGTGCACCAGTCTTGCTCAGACGGTCGTTGTTTCTACTACATCAGCTACTTCCCAGGTCGGAGGAGGCACTCAAACTCCTGCCGCTCGCACACCCGAGCAAGTTATTCAGGGACTTCAGACATCAGGGGAACCACCAGCCCAGCCGATCGCACCTGCTCAACACTATGTGTTTCCAGTCATGCCTGTTGATGAGCAGCGTAGATTGTAGAGGTTTGGTAGACTTCAGCCTCCGACTTTCAGCAGCGCAGAGGGCAATGATGCCTAGGGTTTCTTGGATAGGTGTCAGAGGATCCTCCGTACAACGGGTATTCTGGAGATCGGTGGGGTCTCATTCACTACATTTCAGTTCACTGGAGCTGCCTTCACTTGGTGGGAGGCTTATGAGAGGCGTAGGCCTGTTGGTGTAGCACCCCTTACATGGCAGCAGTTCTCTGTCATCTTCCTGGAGAAGTATGTTCCGCAGTCCTATAGGGAGGAGCTGCCCAGGCAGTTTGAGCAGTTGTGTCAGGATGATATGACTGTGATGCAGTATAAGATGAGATTTTCTGAGTTATCCCGTCATGTTGTTAGGTTGGTTCCCACATACAGGGAGAGCATGAGGAGGTTCGTGGATGGCCTCTCATATCAGCTACGGATTCTTATGACCAGAGAGAGGGTGACTGGTGTTTCTTTTGAGGAGGTTATGGATATTGCTTGGGATATTGAGTCGTTTCGCTGCCAGGAGGGAGTTTAGAGGGAGGCCAAGAGACCTCGGGGATCTATGTAGTTTTGGAGGTGTTCCTTTTGGGGGTCAGTTCGAGCACGGCAGAGGCCGTCCATTCAGGAATGCTCTGTCAGCTTGTCCGGGTCACCGTGGTAGATCATCTGGCCATGGTTCTCATATTTCACATCAGGGGAACTCATCTCTCGGTGCTCTTCCAGCTTAGAGTTCGACCCATGCACCATCAGTTCAGGGCTCATCTACGCTTGGGTCTTCTAGTGGGTATCTCGGTAATCGGGGCTCCCTTCAGCCCCCATTGCCAGTGGCCGGTAGAGGTTGCTTTGAGTGTGGTGATTTGGGACATATCAAGAGGTTCTGTCCCCGCCTTATGGGAGGTTCATCTCAGCAGAGGAGTCAGCCTTCAGCTTCAGCACCCGTTACTTTCCCACCCGCCCAGCCAGCTCGGGGTAGAGGTTAATCAGCTAGGGGTCTCCCTAGAGGGGGAGGCCGATCAGGTGGCAGTCAGGCTTGTTTCTATGCACTCCCTGCCACACCAGATGCTATTGCTTCAGATGTTGTGATCACAGGTGTTATCTCAGTTTGCCACAAGGATGCCTCTGTATTATTTGATTCTGGTTCTACTTTTTCATACGTGTCGTCGTATTTTGCTCGTTATTTGGATATGCCCCACGAGTCTTTTGTTTCATCTATTCATGTATCTACTCCTGTAGGAGATATTATTCTTGTGGACCGCGTATATCGGTCTTGTGTGGTGACTATTGGAGGTTTGGATACCCGAGTAGATCTTCTATTGCTCGGTATGGTTGACTTCGATATGATATTGGGTATGGATTGGTTGTCTCCATGCCATGTTGTTCTAGATTGTCGCGCAAAGACCGTGACACTGGCGATGCCAGGATTTCCACGAATTGAGTGGCGAGGTTCCTCAGACTATGTTCCCAGTAGAGTGATTACATACTTGAAGGCTCAACGGATGGTTGCGAAGGGTTGTCTTTCTTATTTGGCCTTTGTGAGGGATGTTAGTGCACAGACCCCTACTATTGATTCTATCCCAGTGGTGCGTGATTTTTCGGATGTGTTTCCTACAGACCTGTCGCGCATGCCTCTAGACTGGGATATTGACTTCAGTATTGTTCTTGTGCCGGGCACTCAACCCATTTCTATTCCTCCATACCGTATGGCACCGACTGAGTTGAAAGAGTTAAAGGAGCAGCTTCAGCAACTCCTTGAGAAGGGGTTTTTTAGGCCTAGTGTGTCACCTTGGGGTGCACCTGTTTTGTTTGTGAAAAAGAACGATGGCACGATGAGGATGTGCCTTGATTATAGACAATTGAACAAAGTCACTGTTAAGAACAAGTATCCTTTATCGCGCATTGATGATTTATTTGACCAGCTTCAGGGAGTGAGGGTATTCTCCAAGATTGATCTCAAGTCAGGGTATCACCAACTGAAGATTGGGGACTCAGACATTCTTAAGACAACTTTCAAGACCCGATACAACCATTATGAGTTCCTTGTTATGTGTTTTGGGCTGACCAATGCCCCAGCAGCATTCATGCATCTGATGAACTGTGTGTTCCAGCCTTATCTCGACTCTTTTGTTATTGTGTTCATTGATGATATCCTGGTGTACTCTCGTAGCCAGGAGGAGCATGCCCAACACTTGCGGATTGTGTTGCAGCAGTTGAGAGAAGAGAAGCTTTATGCTAAGTTCTCCAAGTGTGAGTTATGTCTCAGTTCAGTGGCATTCTTGTGGCACGTGGTGTCAAGTTAGGGTATTCAGGTTGATCTGAAGAAGATAGAGGCGGTCCAGAGTTGGCCCAGACCGTCTTCAATCATAGAGATCCGTAGTTTTCTTGGTTGGCGGGTTAGTACTGTCGGTTCGTGCAGGGATTCTCTTTTATTGCATCGCCCTTGACCAAATTGACCGAAAATGATGCTCCTTTCATGTGGTCAGACGAGTGTGAGGAGAGCTTTCAGAAGCTCAAGACTACCTTGACCACAGCTCTAGTGTTAGTTCTACTATCGGCTTCTGGTTCATATTCGGTGTATTGTGATGCTTCTCGGATCGGTATTGGATGTGTTTTGATGCATGAGGGTAGAGTGATTGTTTGTGCTTCTGGTCAGTTGAAGCCCCATGAGAAGAACTACCATGTTCATGATTTGGAGTTGGCTACCATTGTTCAAACGTTGAAAATTCGGAAGCATTATCTCTATAGTGTGTCTTGTGAGGTGTTTTCTGATCATCATAGCCTCCAGTACTTGTTCAAATAGAAGGATCTCAATTTGAGGCAGTGGAGATGGTTTGTGCTAAAGGACTATGTTATTACCATTCTGTATCATCCGGGGAAGGCCAATGTGGTGGCCGATGCCTTGAGTAGGAAGGCAGTGAGTAAGGGAAGTCTTGCATTCATTCCTGTTGGTGAGAGACCTCTTGGAGTCGATGTTCCAGCTTTCGCCAACAAGCTAGTGAGATTGGATATTTCGGAGCCCAGTCGGGTCTTAGCTTGTGTGGTTTTTCGATTTTCCTTGTTTGATCGTGTCGGAGAGCGCCGGTATGATGATCCTCATTTGCTTGTCCTCAAGGACAAAGTTCTCCACGATGATGCTAGAGATGTAACTATTGGTGATGATAGGGTATTGAGGATGCAGGGCCGAATATGTGTGCCCAATGTGGATGGGCTTCGGGAGTCAATTCTAGAGGAGGCCCACAGCTCCCGGTATTCCATCCATCCGGGTGCCGCAAATATGTATCAAGATTTGAGGCAGCATTAGTGGTGGAGGAGAATAAAAGAACGATATAGTTGGGTTTGTAGCATGGTGTCTCAACTGTCACCAGGTGAAATATGAGCATCAGAGACCGGGTGGCTTGCTTCAGCAGATAGAGATTCCCGAGTGGAAGTGGGAACGGATCACCATGGATTTCGTAGTAGGGCTCCCACGGACTTTGAGGAAGTTCGATGCCATTTGGGTGATTGTGGATAACCTGACCAAGTCCACACACTTCATTCTTGTGTGTACTACCTATTTTTCAGACCAGTTGGCAAAGATTTATATCAGAGAGATTGTTCACCTTCATGGGGTGCCAGTTTCCATCATTTCGGATGGAGGCACACACTTTACATCGCAGTTCTCGAGTGCCGTGCAGCGAGAGTTAGGCACTCAGGTGGAGTTGAGCACAACATTTCGTCCTCAGATGGATGGGTAGTCCGAGCGCACTAATCAGATTTTGGAGGACATGTTGCGTGCGTGTGTGATTGATTTCGGTGGTTCATGGGACCAGTTTCTGCCACTCGTCGAGTTTGCTTACAACAACAGTTATTAGTCGAGTATTCAGATGGCTCCATTTGAGGCTTTGTATGAGAGGGGTGTAGATATCCAATAGGATGGTTTGAGCCGGGCGAGGCTAGGCTCTTAGGTATAGACTTAGTACAGGATGGTTTGGATAGGGTGAAAGTGATTTAGGAACGACTTCGTACAATGCAGTCAAGGCAAAAGAGTTATGCTGACCGGAAGGTCCGTGATGTGTCTTACATGGTTGGGGAGAAGGTTCTACTGAAGGTTATGAAATGTGTTATGAGATTAGGGAAGAAGGGCAAGTTGAGCCCTCGTTTCATTGGGCCTTTTGAGGTACTTCGTAGGATTGGGGAGGTGGCTTATGAGCTTGCTTTGCCACCTAGCTTATCGGGGGTGCATCCGGTATTTCATGTTTCTATGCTCCGAAAGTATATTGGCGATCCGTCTCATGTTTTGGATTTCAGCACGGTTCAGTTGGGCAGTGATTTGACTTATGATGTGGAGCCGGTGGCTATTTTAGAGCTGCAGGTTCGCATGTTGAGATCAAAGGATATAGCTTCTGTGAATGTGCAGTGGAGAGGTCAGCCCGTGGAAGAGGCTACTTGAGAGACCGAGCTGGAGATGAGGAGCTGATATCCACACCTATTTGAGGTTTCTGGTATGTTTTTAGACTCGTTCGAGGAAAAATATTTGTTTAAGAGGGGAGGATGTAACGACCCGGCCGGTCGTTTCGTGAGTCATAGCCCCTTTTTCCTCATTTCTGCTTCTTTATGTGTTCTTGAGCTGTAATTCATTGGATCGTATTGGTTGGTTCGCGTTCGGGATATGATCTCGATGTCCGTGGTAAAATTAGGCTTGAATTGACAAAACTGGAAATTTGGCAATTTGGTCGGCAGTGGAAATTTTGTTATCGGGGCCGGAATGGAATTGTGGAAGTTAGAGTATGTTCGTAGTGTCATTTGTGACGTGTCTGCAAAATTTAAGGTCATTCGGATGAGGTTTGGTATGTTTCGACATCGTTTGTGGAATTTGGAAATTTAGAAGTTATGAGGCTTGTATCAGAGTGTAATTCGGTGTTTTGATATTATTTTTAGTGATTCGAACGTTTGACTAATTTCGGATGATGTTGCAGGATGTGTTGGTATGTTTGATTGAGGTCCCGAGGTCCTCGGGTGAGTTTTGGGTTGTTATCGGGCCACTATTTGGCATTAGGAGTTGGAAATATTTGATATCTGGTGTTCTGAAAGTTGCAGGTCTCGGATCATTGGAAGTGCGGCCGCAGTAGAAAGTTCACGGACCGTTGTGGAAGAATACGGCCGCGGTCGAAGTTCGCGGACAGCGAAAGACAATTTTCCAGGATTTGACGGCCGCGGTAGGAATTACGCGGACCGCGATAGTGGTTGGTTCAGGATTCGCGGCCGCGGTAGTTATTTCGCGGACCGCGGCAAATGTGACTCAGGACTCGCGACCGCGATGGAAACTCTGGGGACTGAGGTAAGGGTTTTGCGGCCGCGGTGAAGAATACACGGACTGCGGGCTGGAGGTTCGGAGGGCTATATATTAATGAGGTTTAGGGCTTTATTTCACACATTGGATGTTGGGAGTCCGGTTTGAGGCGAATTTTTAGGAGTTTTTCAAGGAAATCATTGGGGCAAGTGATTCTAACGCGGTTTGGCTAATAATCATGATTATATCATTGATTTCATCTTTTGATTAGAAATTTGGGTTGAAATTGGGGAAAACCTGTGGAGTTTCATAAAATTAACTTTTGGGATTTGGAGGTCGATTCGAAGTTGGAATTGAGTGAAACTAGTATGGTTAGTCTCGTATTCGAATGGGTTGTTGGACTTTGTGATTTTGGTTGAATTTTGAGATGTGGGCCCGGGGCCCGGCTTTTGATTAACTTTTTGACTTTTGAACTTAAGCTTAGCCTTTTCTTATGGGATTGATTCCTTTAGCTCGTGTTGATTGAATCGAATTTTTTATGGCTAGATTCGGAGGATCCGGAGGCAAATTTGAGAGGCAAAGGCATTGCGGAGTAGGATATTAGCTTGGCTGAGGTAAGTAACTCTTTCAAACATGGTTCTGAGGGTTCGAAACCCCAAGCTATGTGTTATGTGGTTAGTATTGAGGTGACGCACGTGCTAAGTGACGAGCATGCGGGCGTTCATCGTGAGAATTATGACCTAGTTCAGTCCATGGCACCGATTTGTGACTCTATCTTGTTGATACTCGTGTTTCCTTTATATGATGAAGTAAATGAACTGTAAATCATGCTAGTTATCCTGCTAGGGCCTTACGCCGATACTGTTGAGACCCGAGTGGTCGTTTCTTGCTGGGCATCTTACTAATTTAATTGATATGTACTCAGTCATATTCATGCATTTCATATCACATCTCAGTCTCAGTTGATATTTATTTTGCACATCATATCGTTGTTCCAGGCTAGTTTCATGCATTGTGAGCCCGTGGAAGAGAATGGAGAGTGATGACTGAATGAGGCCGAGAGCCTGATTATGAGCAACAGTTATGGGATCGGGCTGCACGCTGCAACGATTATGTTGATGATTATGATAGAACTTGGGCTGTAGGAGCCCCTCCGAGTCTGTAACACACCCCCAATGAGCGCGGATGATATTGAGGGATGGACTTCCCTGGACATGGATTTGTTTGGAGCTTTGATATATGGAGATGGATTTCTCCACAGGGATGGATTTCCCTTTTTCCTCGGTACCGAGTGACGTGTAGTCATTGTTGAATATATTCCGGGATTGATTTCCCTGGGCCGCATGAGCCATATACGGTATTGAGTGGCTGAGCATTGATATTATTGAGGGATGGATTTCCCTTTACATGGATTTGCGCGATGTACTTGATACCTGGAGATGGATTTCCCTTACCCTCGGTACGGTGTGACTTGGAGTTAGTGGTCACTGTTGTATATGTTCCCGGATGGATTTCCCTGGGCTGGATGGCCATATCCGGTACCAAGTGGTTGGGACCTGGAGAGTGGGAGTACATTGTGCATCACAGCATGTGCATTGGCATGTAGATGTAGCAGAGTCGTATTTTCCTTACCATGTTTATGTCTGCTTTGTTTTACTGTTTGAGCTGTCTATTTAGCTGGAAACATGCCTACGTTTCTGTTCATTATTTCTGTTATCTCTAATGAGGTTGAGTTCGTCACTACCTATCAGCCCATAGTTTGGGCTAGTAACTTACTGAGTTGGTGTACTCACGTTACCCCATGCACCTTGTGTGCAGATCCGGGTACTTTCGACCCCAGCGGCAGTCGTTGACCGAGGTTGCAGGCTTTGGAGATTGTTGAGGTATCTGCATTGCATTCGCATGCCTTGACCCTCCTTCCCTATTCTACATATGTTCAGTTGTATTCAGTAAACATTGTAGTAGACTATGCTATTTCTCGAGACGTTTATGTACTCCGTGACACCCTGGTTTTGGGCTGGTTGTATCGTATTATGAATTTTCTTGTATTTCTTAAACAGTTTATTTAAAATTATAAAAGTTTTTCCGCAAATGATTTCGAATACATATATACAACGGTGAGTTTTGGGTCGTGACATATATAATGGAATATATATGAATACATACTGCAGATATATTTGAATACATATATACAATATGCTAAATAAATATGAATACAAACTGTAGAATACAATTCATATTTTTTAAGTCTGGTCAAATTCTAAGGAAACAGAGACTTTGCTGGGGAATTACCAGTGACTCTTTTTGATGCAAGGAAACTCTCTTATATCATCTATGGTATGAATTTGTTCATCTATCATCGGTGGTAAGGAAACTCTCTTATACATATCTCTCTCAATTTTGAAACTTGAGAGAGAGAATAGAGATGAATCAGTTGATAATGGTGGTTGTATTCGTGGAAAAGATACTGGATTGGGAGAGAGATAGTGGAGAGTGAACGTGGGTTTAACAAAATTGTGTAAAATACCCCTGTTATTGGGAGAGAAAGAATAGAAAGTATGAGAGAGAGAAATATTTCAGAGCGTATTTAATTGCTTAACAGTAGGAAGTGATCATAAATATATAATTTGCTATAAAACCTAAAAGGTAGCTATAAAATATAATTTTATAAAAAAATATTTATTTATAATAAATAAGGTGTAAAGGTTTGTTATAGGACGTAAAAATTCCTTTTGAAAATTCTTGAGTTGGTATTAATTAGTTTGGCCTTTGAGTCCAGAAATTGATTGGAAAAGTTTTTTGCACGAGTAGCCCATGTAACACAAAATGCTCGAGTTATATAATTGACGGGTAATCAAATACATGGATCCTAATAATATACCAAAGCTTCTGTAAAATGGAAAGAATGTAAATAGTAATGGGTAAACACAGTGATGACCATAATCATGGATTATTTTTCTGTAAAATAAGAATAACGGATAAAATTTAAGGTACGAAATGAAAAAATGCTACCTATTTATGGGTTTGGTTGGTTTTAGTTGATTGAAACTTTAGACTTCTTGAATAAGTGGGGTGGTGATGTTTCAATGAAAGGGTGTGAGTTTTGTTAGTTAATTACGGAGGAAACTGTTAAAATGATAAAGTTAACTATTGAGGGGAAAAAACCCCAAAAAGGAGGAAAAAGATAAATGAAATCCTAACAATTGGAAGGTGCCACATCACCGTCTTAAGTCCTTATATATATATATA
>NC_031990.1:47142104-47219732 GCF_001879085.1 Nicotiana attenuata | reverse complement strand
TATATATATGAAAAGTCAATATATAAAGGTGGTTAATTTCTAGTTAATTAATGTGATGACCCAAAAGGTCATCTCGTATTTTAGAACCCAATTCGGATTTCCGTGGTCTTCAAAACCTCATTTCTTTTTCTTCGATTTTCGTGCACAGTCCGGACGCGGTTCCGGAAAGCCTTTATGTGAAAATTTGAGAAAATATTAAGTTTTGCCTTTAAAAATTGATTTAAGTTGACTTCGGTCAACATTTTGAGTGAACGGACCCGGACCTGTGTTTTGACGGTCCCGGAGGGTCCATAGGAAAATATGGAACTTGGGCGTATGCCCGGGATTGAATCCGAGGTTCCTAGTACGAGAAATGAATTTTGAAGAAAATTGTTAAACTGAAAATATAATGGTTTTTAGAAATTTAATAATGCTTGATCTTGTTGGTATCGGGCCCGTATTTTGGTTCCAGAGCCCGGTACAGGTTTAATATGGTATTTAAGTCATGTCTATGAAATTGGGTGAGAAACGGAGTTTATATGACGTGATTCGGACCCTCAGTTGTGAAAATAGAAACTTTAAGTGTTCTTGAGAATTTCATTGATTTTGATGTTAAATCCGTGGTTTTAGGTGTTATTTTAGCGATTTGATCACGCGAGTAAGTCCGTATGATATTTTTAGACTTGTGTGCATGTTTGGTTTGGAGCCCCGAGGGCTCGGGTGAGTTTTAGATAGGCTTCGGGGTGTTTTGGACTTAGAAAAATCTGCTGTGTTGCTGCTTCTGGTATGCTGATACCTTGTGCTTCGCGTTCGCGAATCAACTCTCGTGAATGCGAAGTGCAACCTGCGCTGGGAAGGGGTTTGTTCATTGCGAACGCGAAGCCATGGTCGCGACGCGGAGCATTTGGGGCTGCTCTTCGCGAACGCGACCGACATCTCGCGAACGCGTAGAGTGAAAAGGAGGTGGGCTAGGGGATCTCTGAGCTGTTCTTCGCGAACGCGGTCCAAGGCCCACGAACGCGGTGGTCCGAGGGAAAGACCATCGCGAACACGACCAACTCTTCGCGAATGCGAAGGCTCTTCCGGCCGCACTGCTTTGCGAACGCGACAGGCCCTTCGCGAACGCGAAGAAGGCCCGTCCAGTGTTTTAAAAACAGAATAAAAAATGGGAGTCTTCCATAATTTTATATTCCTTCCATTAAAACTCAACCTAGGGCGATTCTTGAAGAAGGATTTCAACACCAAATCATAGGTTTGTGTTCTTTAACTCATTTCTTTCATTTTCCATCAACACCCATTAGATTTCTAGTCCTAAATGTTGCTCTTTATGGGTAGAAATTAGGGATTTTTGGAGAAATGGAAATTTTACAAATTTGGAAATTTAGACCACGATTTGGGGTCGGATTCCGAAACTAATTACATATTTGGGTCGTGGGTGAATGGGTAATCGGATTTTGGTCCGAACTTTGAGTTTTGACCAAGCAGGCCCGGGGTCAAATTTTTAACTTTTCGGAGAATTTGTTGGAAAATCTATAATTATGCATTAGAATTGGTTTCTTTGGCATTAATTGATATTATTAAGTTAATTATGAATAGATACAGGCGGATTGGAAGTGGAAACTAAGGTAAAAGCGATATTTGAGGCTTGAGTTTGGCCGTGGAATCAAGGTAAGTGTTGTGGCTAACCTTTGCTTGAGGGATTAGGTATTGTTGCCTTAACTGCTACATGTTTATTTGATGAGTACGGCATATAGGTGAGGTGACGAGTATCTGTACGTTGTTGTCGGGTCATAGCATGCGAGTGAGTCTTATACTTGTGACCGTTGTGTTACTTTATACGTATCGTTCCTGCTTAAACTGGTTATTACTCATGTTAAACAAGTTTTATTATGTTTTTCCTGGTTTTGGATATTGTTGAGTAATGGCTTAAGTTGAGAATTCTGTTGTGAAATTAAATGATGAAACGAAGTTGTTTAATTATGATGCCCTTGCTGGGTTGTTATTGTTTCTGTTGTTCTTATGGTTGTGAAGAGTGATAAAGCACGAAAAGTGATGCCGTGCATGTTTCTATTACTTATGTGGTGAGGAAGAGTGATAAAGCACGAAGGGTGATGCCGTGCACGTTTCTATTATTGATTGCCTGGTAAGGATTGAGAGTAAAAGCACGAAGGGTGATGCTGTGCATTTTCTGTTGTTATTGTTTCCGTTGTTCTTATGGTTGGGAAGAGTGATAAAGCACGAAAGGTGATACCGTGCACATTTCTATTACTTATGTGGTGAGGAAGAGTGATAAAGCACGAAGGGTGATGCCGTGCACGTTTCTATTATTGATTGCCTGGTGAGGATTGAGAGTAAAAGCACGAAGGGTGATGCCGTACTTTTCTGTTCGTTGTGTTTATTTGTTATTATCGGTTCAAGGTGTTTTAGCTGTTTAAATTCCCTTACTGCTTTGATTCTTTATTTTGGTACCCCCATAGCACGTTGCCCCTTCCCGTTAATTTCTGCTTAACTTCTATTAATTGTTATTCTGTTAGCATATTGTTTAACTGCACAGGTTTATGTTATTTGTCGTGTCCTAGCCTCGTCACTACTTTGTCGAGGTTAGGCTCGGCAATTACCAGTACATGGGGTCGGTTGTACTGATACTGCACTCTGCACTCTCTGTGCAGATTTCGGTGCCGGACCTCGTGATGAGAGTTTGGGTTGCTTCCTTCAGTCCACAGGAGACCCAAGGTAGATCTGTCGGCGTTCACAGACCCTGGAGTCCCCTTCCCTCTATCTTAATTCCTGTTTTCTTTCATTTCGAAAAACAGATGTATTATTCTTGAAACCAGTGCTTGTAGAAATTCTTAGACGTTCGTAGATTGTGACACCAAATCTTTGGGGTAGTCGTGTATTAGAGTTTTAAACTGTTATAAAACTTCTGCATTTCATATCTATTTAGTTTTAATTAATGTTATTTACTGTTTTTGATTAATGGTTAATGTGTTAGAACTATATCTGTTGGCTTGCCTAGCATTCTCAGCGCTAGGTGCCATCATGATCCCGACGGTGGGAAATCCGGATCGTGACAATTAACCTGCGCTTCACGCGATAATACATTTCTGCTTTTAATTTTAATTGATATAGAAGAAACAAATTTCTTTTAGTACGAAAACTTTAAGAAAAAAGACGAATATTTAATCTAAGGAATGCATACAAAAATGCACAAAAATCAAATGTATAAGAAAAATACACAAGGAAAAGGTTAATTAGGAAAAAATACAAATAAATTGTCCATCTTCTTTTACGTGTACAAAGAAAGAGTTCTGGACGAATTATCCTCTCAAATCTCAATTGGGAAGAGATGTTAGCGCTTACTTTACAAAGAAAAATATCGTGTAATGTAAGTCTTCTTCCCTTTGGAATTTGGCTTTGTGGCAATTGCAGTTTTTCTAAAATCTGATGTTTAATCTCCCATGAGATCTTATACACACATGGAATTTGAAAATAAAATGCAAGAGATTTGCAAGATAATATTCTTCTATTTAAACTGTAAAGGATTATTGAACCATTTCTCTTCATTTCAAATTCTTATTTAATTGTTCATAATGCTATTACATTTATGCAATTAAAAGTCATATAAGCACTATTTTAATTTGCGTAGTTAGATTTGGCTTTGTAGTCAAACAAATATGTGCTTAATTATATGATCTTTTTTCACATGAGATCAAAATAACATAGAAGGTCGATCAACAGATTCTTGTAATGTCATTTTCTACCATTGAAATTATAAGTGGAAATAAGAGAACTCAATTTCTCGCAAATAAAAGACTACACTTGTTACTACTTAATTAATATTTTTGGAAGATAGTATTTATTAATTATCAAAATTATCAGTTGTATATTTTTAAGTGCATGGACAGAGAGTAAAATGTATAAACCGTCTATAAGGTTTCATACTAGAACTTCCTATTTAATAGACTCATATTTCTACTTCATTTTTAGTTTGGCAAGAAAAAAAAATAATATAAAAGGGACCAAAGATATTTTGACACATTTAGTAAATTACATAAATGATGAAAGTTTTGAGTAAATCTATTTATACTTGATTGTGTTATAATTAATTGAGCGATCAAATTACCATGAAAGTTTTCCCCTAAATTACTATGTATTATACCATCAGTTTTCTTTAGTCTTTCTTTTTTCCTTCCATGAATTAAAATGCTTGTGTTGATTGGAAAAAGTAAAGATAAATTAGAAAAAGAAAATGATAAAGATAAAGTTCCAAAATGAGGGATTTACCCCAAAAACAGAAGGGAATCACCTATAACCAATTTTGTTTCAACAATTAACTTCACGAAGTATTTCCCAACTTGAATCAATACTAACAATGATCAAATATTCAACACTATCATTCAACTTGCTCAACATAGAGAAACATCTTTTTAAGCATGAATGGTACGTGATAAAAGACATAACAGTCATAATATAAGATTCATTTGCATGCTCGACACCAACGTATAGATACTCGTCACCACACCTATACGTCGTACTCAACACTAACACGTAGCAAATAAGACCACAACACCTATTCCCTCAAGCTAAGGTTAGACCAAACATTTACCTCAATTCCACGGGCAAAATCAAGCCTCAATTACCTCTTTACCTCTCGGTTCCACTTCCAATCCGCTTGTATCTAGTCATAATTTACTTAATAACATCAATAAATGCTAAATAAACCAATTCTAATGCATGAATAAAGATTTCCCAATGGTTTCCCCAAAAAGTCAAAAATCGACCCCGGGCCCGCTTGCTCAAAACTCGAAGTTCGAACCAAAATCCGATTACCCATTCACCCACGAACTCAACTATGCAATTGGTTTTGAAATCCGACCTCAATTTGAGGTCTAAATCTCCAAAAATTAAAATTCCTAATTTCTATCCAAGAACACCCAATTTCCCATGAAAAACCCTAGATTTTGAAGTGAAATCATATAAAAAGATGAATTAGATTGAAGAAGATGAGTTAGAAATCACTTACCAATGATTTGGAGAAGTTTGATTCTTTGAAAAATTGCCTAGGGATGCTTAGGGTTCGAAATTTTGAAGAATGAAGTTGAAATCCTGTCTGAAATCTCACTTAACAGGCTGCAGTTATCGCAATTGCAATTAGGGGTTCGCAATTGCGAACCCTTTGAATTACTGCTGCCTTCGCATTTGCGACACATACGTCGCATTTGCGACTTCTGGGGCCTTCGCAATTCCGGCCAATGTTTCGCATTTGCGAAGTTGGCCTTCTTCGCTTTTGCGACAATATTGTCGCATTTCCCAGGCCAACAAACTTTGCATTTGTGAAGCCTGATCTCGCATTTGCGAGATCAGAGGCCTGTGGCAAGCACCAGATGCACAACTGATTTTCTCTAAGTCCCAAAACACTCCGTGACCAAGCCAAAACTCACCCGAGCCCTCGGGGCTCTAAATCAAACATGCACACAAGTCTAAAAGTATCATACGGACTTGCTCATGCTATCAAATCGCTAAAATAACATCTTAAACAACGAATTTAACACCAAACCTCATGAAATTCATAAGATAGTTTAAAATTCTATTTTCTCAACCAAGGGTCCGATTTATATCAAATCATTTTTGTTTTTCACAAATTTCATAGATATGACTTAAATATTATATTAAACCTGTACCGGGCTGCGAAACCAAAATACGGGCCCGATACCATCACGATCACACACTATTTCATTTATAAAAGTCCTTATATTTTCCAGCAAATAATTTTCTTTAAAAATTCTTTTCTCGGGTTAGGGACCTCGGAATTTGATTCCGGGCATACGCCCAAGTTCTATATTTTACTACGGACCCTACGGAACCGTCAAATCATGGGTCCGGATTCGCTTACCAAAAACGTTGACCGAAGTCAACTTTAATCAATTTTTAAAGGGCAATTCAATTTTTTTCTTAAATTTCACATAAAAGTTTTTCGGAAACGCGCCCGGACTGCGCACGTAATCGAGGGGACATAGAAAAGTACCTGAATCTAAAACAAAAGATGACCCTTTGGGTCATCACATTCTCCACCTCTAAAATAACCGTTCGTCCTCGAACGGACATAGAAAAGTACTTGAATCGGTGAAAAGATGGGGATATCGACTTCGTATATCGGACTTGGACTCCCATGTCGCTGCCACAACAGGCTGATCTCTCAACTGCACACGAACTGAAGGGAAATTCTTCAATCTCAACTGACGAACCTGCCGGTCTAGAATAGCTACCGGCTCCTTCTCATAGGTATAGTCCTTGTCCAACTGGACAGTGCTGAAGTCTAACACCTGGGATGGATCGCCGTGATACATCCGAAGCATGGACACATGAAACACTGGATGCACAACTGATATACTCGGGGGCAACGAAAGTTTGTAAACCACATCTCCCAATCGATCAAGTAACTCAAAAGGACCGATGAACCTAGGTCTTAGCTTGCCCCTCATCCCAAATCTCATCATGCCCTTCATAGGCGACACCCAAAGCAACACTCGCTCTCTGACCATGAATGCTACATCTCAAACCTTACGGTCGGCGTAACTCTTTTGCCTGGACTGAGCTGTACGAAGCCTATCCTGAATGATCTTAACCTTGTCCAAAGCATCCTGCACTAAATCTATACCCAACAACCGAGCCTCCCCCGGCTTAAACCACCCAACTGGCGATCGACACTTCAACCATATAATACCTCATAAGGGGCCATCTGAATGCTCGATTGATAGCTGTTGTTGTAGGCAAAACTCTGCTAATGGCAAGAACTGATCCCAAGAACCTCCAAAGTCAATAACATAGGCGCAGAGCATATCCTCCAAAATCTGAATAGTACGCTCGGACTGTCCATCCGTTTGAGGATGAAATGATGTGCTCAACTCGACCCGTGTACCCAACTCACGCTGAACTTCCCTCCAAAAATGCGAGGTAAAATGCGTACCCCGATCAGAAATGATAGACACGGGCACACCATGGAGACGAACGATTTCTCGAATATAGATCTCAGCTAACCTCTCTGAAGAATATGAAACTGCCACAGGAATGAAATGCGCTGACTTAGTTAGCCTATCAACAATAACCCATTGAACTTCCTCTAAGTCTGTGGGAGTCCAACAACGAAGTCCATGGTGATACGCTCCCACTTGCACTCAGGAATCTCAATCTTCTGAAACAAACCACCAGGTCTCTGACGCTCGTACTTTACCTGCTGACAATTCAAACATTGAGCCACATATGCAACGATATCCTTCTTCATTCTCCTCAGCCAATAATGCTGCCGCAAATCCTGATACATCTTGGCGGCGCCCGAATGAATATAATACCGAGAACTATGGGAATCCTCTAGAATCAACTCACAAAGTCCATCCACATTAGGCACACAAATTCGACCCTGCATCCTCAAGAATCTGTCATCTCCAACTGTAACCTACTTGGCACCACCGTGCCGCACTGTGTCCCTAAGGACTAGCACATGAGGATCGTCATACTGCCGATCTCGGACACGCTCAAATAATGAAGACCGGGCTACTGTACAAGCTAAAATACAGCTGGGCTCAGAAACATCCAACCTCACGAACTGATTGGCTAACGCCTGAACATCCAAAACAAGCGCTCTCTCACCGAGTGGAATATATGCAAGGCTACCCATACTAGCCGACTTCCTACTCAAAGCATCGGCCACTACATTGGCCTTCCCCGGATGATACAAGATGGTGCTATCAGTCTTTCAATAGCTCTAACCACCTCCTCTGCCTCAAGTTTAGCTCCTTCTGCTTGAACAAATACTGTAGACTCTTGTGATCTGTGAACACCTCACATGGCACGCGATATAAATAATACCTCCAAATCTTCAACGCGTAAACAATGGCTGCTAGCTCATGAACTGGATAATTCTTCTCGTGAATCTTCAACTATCGTGAAGCTTATGCAATAACCTTGCCATTGTGCATCAACACCGCACCAAGTCCAATACGAGATGCGTCACAATATACTGTATATGGCCTTGAACCTGTGGGCAAAACCAACACCGACGCCGTAGTCAAAGCTGTCTTGAGCTTCTGAAAGCTCGCCTCACACTCGTCCGACCACCTGAACTGGGCACCCTTCTAGGTCAACCTATTCATCGGGGCTGCTATTGATGAAAACCCCTCCACAAACCGACGGTAATAACCCGCCAAACCTAAGAAACTCCGGATCTCTGTAGCTGATGTGGGTCTAGGCCAGTCCTTGACAACCTCTATCTTTTTCGGATCCACCTGAATACCCTCTGCTGATACAACATGACCCAAGAAAGCAACTAAACTCAACCAAAACTCACATTTCAAGAACTTCGCATACAACTGACTGTCTCTCAGAGTCTGAAGAATGACTTGAAGATGCTGCTCATGCTCCTCTCGGCTGCGGGAGTAGATCAAAATATCATCAATGAAGACAATCACGAAGGAATCCAAATACGGCCTGAACACTCGGTTCATCAAATCCATGAATGCTGCTGGGGCATTTGTCAACCCAAATGACATCACCAGAACTCATAATGACCGTACCGAGTGCGAAAAGCTGTCTTAGGGACATCAGATGCCCTAATCCTCAACAGATGGTAGCCAGATCTCAGATCAATCTTCAAAAATACCTTGGCACCCTGAAGTTGATCAAGCAAATCATCAATCCTCGGCAATGGATACTTGTTCTTGATGGTGACCTTGTTCAATTGCCGATAATCTATACACATCCTCATCAACCCATCCTTCTTCTTAACAAACAACACCGGCGCACCCCAGGGCGAGACACTAGGTCTAAAGCCCTCATCAAGCAAGTCTTGAAATTGTTCTTTCAACTCCTTCAACTATGGCGGGGCCATACGATATGTCGGAATAGAAATGGGCTGAGTGCCCAGAGCCAAATCAATGCAAAAGTTGATATCGCTATCGGGTGGCATCCCCGACAGGTCTGCAGGAAATACCACCGGGAACTCCCGAACAACTGGCACGGAATCCATAAAAGGAACCTCAGCACTAGAATCACTAACATAAGCCAATTAAGCCAAACACTCGTTTTCAACCATACGTCGAGCCTTCATATAAGAGACAACCCTACTGACAGAATGACCAGGAGTCCCTCTCCACTCCAATCGAGGCAAACCCGGCAAGGCTAAGGTCATGGTCTTTGGATGATAGTCCAATATAGCATGATAAAGTGATAACCAATCCATCCCCAGAATAACATCAAAGTCAACCATATCGAGAAGTAGGAGGTCTACACGGGTCTCAAGAGCCCCAATAATAACCACACACAAGCGATGGACACGATCTACAACAATAGAATCACCCACCGGTGTGGACACATATACCGGAGCACTCAAAGAATCACGAGGCACAACCAAATATGTAGCAGAATAAGATGACACATAGGAGTATGTAGACCTTGGATCAAATAGAACTAAATCATCTCTACCACAAACTGAAACCGTAACTATGATAACGGCATCGGATGCCTCAGCCTTAGGTCTGGCTAGGAAAGCATAACATCGGGGCTGGGCCCCACCACTCTGAACAACATCCCTGGGATGGTCCCCTGGTTGCTGGCCTCCACCTCTAGCGGCCTGACCTCCACCTCTAACACCTCTACCTCCACCTCTAGCTGTCTGACCCGTGCCCCTAGCTGGCTGAGCCGGTGGTGGAAACCTGGTGCTTGAACTATGGCACGAGAACCCTGATGCTGAGAACTACTCGACGCTCGAGGGCAAGACCTAGCAACGTGCCTCGTATAGCCACAAGTATAACAAGTCCTCGGCTGCTGGGACTGCTGACCCTGAAACTGACCCTGACGATCTGTGTAACCACCCTAAAAACTCTGGAGCGGAGGTGCACTGATAGGAGCTGGTGATGCACTGTAGGGTAGCTGATCAGAATACTGCATATTGTTGATACCCAATTTTTCCCTATAATACTTTTTAAGTACATATATACCTTCAAAACTATGCATTAACATCAATTGATATTTTTCAATAATTTCTACATTTTTAAATTAATTCATTCCAGTATTTAATTTATATAAATAATTAAAAAATTGCATCACAAACGATCTTACAACATGTCATGATCAAATTTTTGCTATTTATAGTCATATTAAGTTCAAATTATCTCACAAATGCCCAGATTTACACTTTTTGGTTACAATTGCAATAACTTTGCAATTATAGCCCATGTGTACATTATTGCATTATTTTACCGGAAAATGGTTCATTGTATTTTTAAAATATTTAGTAATCATCTTAAAACATTTCTACGCATGAAAATTATTTTTATAATCAGTTAATTATTTTATAAAATATTTTTTATAAATTGTTTGGGCATTTAACAAATAGCCCCTTTTATTTCAGACCTGACCTCTTTAAAACCAGCCCAAAACCCTTTTTAAAATTAGCCCAAACCCCTTTTGGCCCAATCTACCAACCCCTGACCCACTAGCCCATTCAATCGTGGTCGTTGATCATTTTGATCAACGGTCCACATTTATCCTTACCTTAATTAACCCCCATAAACTACCCAAACCCTTCTCATTCTTTCCCTCACCCGCCGTCATCATCTCCCTCGTCTAAAACTCCCTCTAACCCTAACCCTAACCCTAACCCTAAAATGCCGTCACCGGCGTGAACCCCTCCTATGGTGCTTCTATGTCTTCTTCGACCAGACCTGGTCTTCTACACGCCACGGCTCTTCGATTTCTAGGGTCCTTGAGAAGCTCTCAAGGGAACCCCAACTGGTTCCGGTTTGAAACTTTGTTTATCAGCCTGTCTCAGACCATTTTCCGTCTGCGAGTAAGAACTTTTTCTTGTTTTATTACGGATCTTTGGGTTCTTGACATATTCTCTCATCTCTACTAATTTTCTGAAAACCCTAGCTCTATAATGTCGATTCTTCTCAGATCTTTAAAGATGTGAGATGATTCGAATGTTATTAAGTTATTTCTCTCAAAAAATCTTTGTTTTAATTGATTATTCCGATTTTTAATCACTCTTCCTAAACTAGGGTTCATCCCTAGTTATTTTTCAAATGTTTTTCTAACTTCTAAGTGTTTGATTAATTATTCTTTCGTCTTCGTGACTGATTTGTGCAAGAATATGTAAACCCTAGTTGATTCTATGTGGTTCCTTCAATCTTTGCTTTGAATTTGGTTATTTTTTTGTGACACCAGTCGTGCTAGTTTACTCTATCTTTTGGACTTAAATATTTTTTCTTGTTAAATCCAGTAATTTTGTGGTTTTGCCCTAATTCATTTTTTGGGTTCGAACCTGCTTTTCCGGCTAAGTTCTATATTTTCTATGAGGTCTTACTTAGTTTAATCTCTATTTATGAAATTTGAGTAATTCTTTCCGGAAATCAGTATTCATTTGAAGGTTTTGCTAATTACTTTACTCTTTTAAGATTCGTGTGCATAGATTTTATTCATTTCCTTGTATTTGACTTTAATTGGTCATCTATGCCTTAATTGATTGCCCATATAATTTTAGGATTCTTACTGATTCCTTATTGGTATGATTTGGACTCTTTGCCTTAATTAAACCCGTGTTGTTACCGTTAATCAATTACCCCTAATTAAGGGGGTCTATTCCGAACCCCTTTATGTGACTTGATTCTGTAATTCAGTGATTTTCCCCCATTGACTGGCTTCTGATTCTTTTACCTTATTTGTTCTACTCCTAAAGTTCTATATATACACTCTTGTTTTACCTCTCAACACACAAACAATTAGTTCAAAACACACACACACACACACAAAAAAAACTCTCTCTTCTCTATCTGCTACTTGTGCTAACTGCTTGTCTAGCTGGCCGAAAGCCAAGGTTAGACTGTGGAACTCTACTTGCTTTACTTTCTGCACTTTTCTTCCTTAACTAGTATGTTCCCAGTTTAATTCTGAAACTCAACTCTATGTGCTCCATGTTTGTTAATCCATGTATCCTTCTGCACTAGTTTAATGGCATATGTATTTAATTGCCCTTCTTGTTTACTGCTTTATTCAGCATGCTTAAGTTTGCCCTCTCTTGTTCAACTGTGTAATCAGCATGTCTGGATCTCACTTGTCTTGTTTGATACTTGGCCAGCATGTTTACTTGAGTTCCTGTTTATTTCCCTCAACTAGTATGCTCATGTTAGTATCATAGACATCTAATGTACTTGATTAACACTAAGCGGCAAGACTAATTCTGTGTGATAGACTCTTGTCCTCAGCATGACTACTCCCATACCCTGTCTCTATGTCTTACTGCCTATTACTATTTTAATTTTCGAGCAAGATTCCCTTGTTAACACTTTGAAGTAGTAGTTTTGTGTATCAATCAGTTCCTACTTGTTCTTTGTACTTACTGGTCTATATGCTTCTCCTCTTATCCATGTTTATGTGTTTGTGATTTGAGCTCTCTATGTCCCCAACCCCCCTGATCCTTGTCTGTAAAGTTGTTTGTTTCACTTAGAATAAGGTAATAAATGGCTCTGAATCTGGGCACTCTAAGTTTTTTTTTTGTTATTGTGTGTTTTCTCAGAATTGCTTCCAAAACTGTTTTCACTCTTAGCATATTTTCTAGAACTGTGTCGATTCCTGAAACCTTTTTTCACTCCTGAAAGTTTTACTTCAACACTGTTTTACTAAGTTCTTCCAAACTATGTCAAGCACTCTCACTTCTACTCTTAGATGATTTAAGTTCCGCCCCTCTAGTGTGTGTACTGCCTAGGAATCCATGAGATTCCTCCGAACTCTGGCACACTCGGGCTGGCCCCTCCACACTGCACATAACCAGTTTCTCTATTTAAGAAATGGTCTTGGTGTGAGCATTGCCCGTGATCCCTGAGGTCCTAAGGGAACTTTGATGCACCAGGATACCCCATTGGATACTATGGCATCTTGGACTGTTTTGAAGGCCTGGTATTCCCAGGTTCACTTTGGGCCTATTTCAGGCCCCCTATAGCATAGCTTATATTCATTATATCATTCATTCATTTTTGGCCTGTAATAATAACCTTTGTAAACAGATATTGGGGAATTTAATAAAAGGGGAGGGATGCCTATATGATTTTTGTGAGGGAAACCGGGTAGAAATCATGCCTTTAGGTTTGCTATGCCTGTTGGTAATAGAAATCATACCATAGGTCTGTTATGTTACTTGCATTAGAAATCATGCCTTAGGATTGTCATGTTTACTATTTTTTGCATACTATAAAGCCTGTTACAGGCTCATCACTTCATTCTGCTTCTGCATAATTATCTAGAAATTCTGTTATAATTCTGCATAATAAAATGGCCATTCTCTATGTGCATTAGAGATCCTGCTTTAGGACTGTATTTGCATTCGCATTAAATCACGTCTATATCGCCTAAATCAATAACCATCTCGTTTATAAAGATGTTTAAAATCAACCCCAACACATAGACACCATGTTATAGGGTAAATATGTATGAAATCAGTTTCATGATGGCCAACACCTAGACAAGCATGTTTCTAGGACGTATTAAAACCCAAATTGTTTGCTTTCCTTTAATCAATTTCCAGAATTTTGTTTGCGTTTTTTATACAGCATGTTATAAGGCATTGTAGTTCCACGCCTAGGCAAGCCTATAGGTAATCAAGGTTTTATAAATAATTGTAAAAATTGTGCTCTGCTTATTCGTGAACTGCCCAGATTCAACAAGTGCTAAAATCAGTAGGCAAACTGATTAGGTTTATGCTACTTCGCTCTAAAACAATGCTGCATATTCTCTGTTTGTCATGCTCACCTAGATATCCTGTTCTAGGACCTTTCTGAAATTCTCTGAAATCTGCTGTTTGAGACGTGCTAATTATCTGCTTATGTGTGGAGGTAAACATGAGCCCCCTTAATTGTTTTCTTATTTGACAGTCCTATATGTTCTTTGTTGTCGCTTAGATTTTCCCTTTTAAACACCTTAGGAGGGTCTAGAACTGCCTAAGATTAGAGGTCCTAAACACCTCTAGGGCCACAAGGAAGGGACGGGTAAAGCACGCTTAGAGTTCGTTAATTAAAACCGCTTATATAACCGCTAAGGGGAGGGTAACTAGGTAGTAGAGGATATGATGACCTGTGCGCTAATGCCACGTGTAACCCCTCTATTTGAGGAAGGCTTACCGGGTATTGTACAGATGTGATCCTATAGGCCAACAAACCTAGGACTTCCCTCACCTTATTCACATATGTGTATATAGACTACCTATCTGTTAACCTTCTTTTATTTACGTATGTCAAACTTCTTTTACTTGCAAATGGGTGCTTAGACTGCCTATCTGTTAAATGACTAATTCACATAATTGAGTTCGGCCGGGACCCACCGTTGTTGACCGCGAGGGGTGCCTAACACCTTCCTCCCAAGGTTATTTCGAGCCCTTACCCTAATCTCTGGTAATGCAAACTAGTTATATGAGTTAATTGCTCTAAGTGCCCTAACGCACCTTAATCCGTTAGGTGGCGACTCTTCAAATTCAAATACCCAATTCTCAAAAGGAAATGAGTTGTTCCCTATGAATGTCGAAATCCAGACTCCGCGAGGAAAAAGCGGGCGCGACAGCATGGCGACTTTGCTGGGGATATCTTAGGCTCTTACCATAACGAACTTGTTTTTGTGAATTAATCCCAAGCATGCTTTATTTTGATACAACCTTTCCCTTCCCCTTATTTGGATTTAACTGCTTATTTCCAAGAATTTATGATTTCTTTTGTTGTTTGAAATTGACTTGTTTCCTTGTTTTTCTTTTGTAACTGTCTTTCAATTATTTGAATACCGCATTTATCATTTTTTTTAACGTGCCAATACTTGGCAACATGCTATTTATTGTTGCATAAATCATGCTCAACATCATATTCCACTCGTGCGTAATCAATCCTATAGAAACGCTTGATGAGTGTTTGCTCGCTTCCTATATATCACCCTTTTAAATTTGGAAAGGCGTATTTGCAGTAAGACTAGTCGATCGCGGTGCGTTCGATGGTTCCATGTCTTCCCCCCTCAAGTTGTGCGCTTGAGGGTCCCAGTCTAGACCTCTATATAGTAACCTTACTCTGATCAATTGTGCATGCATCATGGTCAAACCTAGCCAGGTTAATATGTTGTCCGCATAATGACCCTTTAATACAAGCTCCACCCAGAAGTCCATCGGGTTTTCCATAATCCCAGCGGACGCAATCACAATTTTGTGCATTAATTTGGAGAAATAAGTGCCAATATGCTAATCATTATTGTATAAATAGACGAACCTAGAGGGGGAAAGGGCCTAACCATCTTTTGTTTTGCAGAAATGAGGCACGAAGTCCCCTGGTTCGGCATGGTTAGTAACGTACCTTAACTTTTGCTAGATTGGTGGAGGGATCTTCGTTCAAGTGACCAAAATCAGGTGAAACAAGTCCTAGGGAATTTGCCTTCTTTGTTGGAGCTTCAGCGAAACAAAATGTTGATTGAGGCTGCCACCATGTATTGGGACAAGGAAAGGGTTGTGTTTTGCTTTGGGGACATAGAAATGACCCCTCTTCTGGAAGAAATAGGGGGATTTTCTGTGCTACCATGGGATAGCCCTGGTTTATTGGCACCAGACAACCGCACCACTAAGGGAATTTTTGAAGATGATAGGGTTAAAAAATAATGATGACTTGGAGTGCCTGAAAAACTCTTATGTACCTTTCGATTTCCTCTATGAGCGATACGGTCACAGCAGGTCTTACCGTATCTTTGATGATGAAGTCTCCATCACCTCCTTGGGTTGGATTCATTGTAGGGTCTTTGTGTTCATTGTGTTTTTCTTGGGCATGCTAGTGTTCCCGATCCAAGGGGACAGAATCCACACCAGGCTGGCCATGGTGGCCAAAACATGCGGGTCATACATACTTTTACCCCTCATGGTTGGATGATAACATAGCGGGGATCTTCGAGCCAAGGGTTGGTCCAGGAAACAGGGTTATAGACGAAGTTGCCGAAGCACAATAAAGTACAACAAATTATGCAAGAGAATTTGTGAGTCTGAAGCCAAGCATTTGGAGCAGCATAAGGACGACATGGAAATGATCAATGAGTGGAAAGAAAGGGCTGTTAAATCCAGCGAAAGGCTGGAATATTTGGAGTATAGTCTGATGGAATTGGAAGGGAAAATAAGGAAGAGAGTCACTGATTGTCAGAATGCTGAGGGAAACGAAGGAGGGCCTTTGGCAAGGGAATTCTTACTGCTAAACCTGCACGAACTGGGGGAATTGATCGACAAGAGCATCAAGTCTGGAAAAGGTCCTTCTGGGACCAAATAGATTAGGTTTACTTGCTTTCTAAATGTAATAGGGCCAAGTGCCATTAGTGACATTATCTTATTTAGTATTGTTTTGGGTCGTCTATTTTTACAGTAATGAAATGAGGCAATTATTGGCACTAAATTTCTCCAAATCTATTTGTCTCTAGGCCTACCTCGAGCACAACAGGGCTCCCAAATTAGGACGCGAATTCATACTCACGCGATACGTGTTTAAATACTGCAAATTTTTTAGAATCATTACTGACTTGGCTACCTTTTGTTTTTCTTTCTTTCTTTTGATTATTCCCATTCCCCAAAGGTTGGTTCATGTATACTGGCGTCATCAGCTTATCACACAAGATCAAGGGGCCCTCCACCTTCTCCTCCTCCTAGTCCACCAAAAGGCAAGGGAAAAGCAAAAATGGATGATTTGAGCGGCGCCGGAAAAGAAAACAACACACAGGTTGAACATGCAGAAACTTCTGATGGTCGGGGTACTCAGGCCCCAAATGAAGCAGTTTCATGGCTCGAACAAAACTACTGGAACTCCACGGTGAGCTTGAGCATGTCCGGAATATGGCAAACCTATCCTTCTCACTTAGCGTCCCGGACATCAGTCATCCAAATACTCAGAACCCCGCACCACCTCAAAACACACCCAACAATCGCCCACAAAATCCTCCCATACCTCACCATTATATAACTCCACCACAAAATCAAACTATCCCACCACAGTACCAGCCAAACACCTACCATACTCCCCAAAATACTCCACCAGTCATTCCTAAACCCCAGAATTCCACCAATGATCACCACTATACTCAAACTCCAGGTCAGCAAAACAACCCTATATATGTGGAGACCCTACCTCACTCCACTTAACCCATCTCCTATGCACCGGAATCTGTTGAGAAGGATATGCTCATTAAGAACTTGGCCGAGGAGCTCAAGAAGTTGACCAGCCGAGTTCAAGGCGTAGAAGGAGGCAAGGTGATAGAAGGTCTGAACTATAAAGACCTATGCATACAACCGGATGTAGAACTGCCAGAGGGATACAAACCTCCCATGTTCGAGATGTTTGACGGTACATATGATCCCAGGGTTCATCTAAGGACCTATTGTGACAAGCTTGTCGGGGTCGGAAAAGATGAAAAGATCCGGATGAAGCTTTTTATGAGGAGTCTTATGGGAGATGCCTTGTCCTAGTACATCAGCCAGGATCCTATGAAATGGTCCAACTGGGTGAGTATGGCGTCTGATTTCATGGACCGATTCAGGTTCAACATAGAGAATGCACCAGATGTCTTCTAAATTCAGAACCTCAAGAAGAAGCCCACCGAGACTTTCCGCGAATATGGTACTCGTTGGAGGTTTAAAGCGGCCAAAGTCAGGCCAGCATTGGACGAGGAACAGATGAACAAGTTCTTCTTCAGAACACAGGATCCGCAGTACTACGAAAGGTTGATGGTTATTGAAAACCATAAGTTCTCTGATATCATCAAACTTGGTGAAAGAATCGAAGAAGGCATCAAGAGCGGGATGGTAACGAACTTTGAGGCGTTGCATGTCACTAATAAAGCATTGCAGTCAGGGGGGTATATCTAAAAAGAAGGACGTGGGAGCAATAATGGTCGCCCAAGGACCCAAAACTCCATTCGTATACCGAACCTCTCCACTTACATATCAAACACCTCCACCCACATATCAAGCACCTCCACCTACATATCAACCCTCGTCCCCTAGATACTCCCAACCAGCCATTGCCTATCATACCTTTAATTCCCAACCATCTCACTTTCAGCCACCTCCAACTCGTCAAAATTACCCAAGACCGCGACCTAATTTTGACCGCTGACCACCCAAATAATACACTGCCATTGCTGAACCCATCGACCAGCTATATGAAAGGTTTAAGGCTGCTGGTTACGTCACTCCCGTCCCTGCTGTGGCCACGGAGAACTCATCCCAATTGGTTAAACCGAATTAAGAATTATACATACCATTCCGGTATGAAAGGGCACACCATTGACGAATGCCACAAATTAAAGGACAAAATCCAGACTTTGATTGACAACAAGATCATCTAGGCAAAGGAGGCTACACCTAATGTCCACAATAACCCCCTCCCAGATCACAGTGGTGAAGGTGTCAATGTGATAGAGATGGATGAAGAATGGGATCCGAAAGGATCAATCGGACTTATCAAAGAGGGTGACGATCCCAAGAAACCCAGTCACTCTGAACCCCATTATAGTGCAGGTACAACCGCCAGTGGAGGTCGAGGTAACTGCATCAATCGCATTTGAAGTTGAGGTAGCACCCCCTACAGTTGCACCTATTCCATTTGAGGTGAAAGTAGCCACACCATTTACAGTGCCGGTATCAACTACACCGCCTTTCAGCACCGAGTCTGTACCATGGGATTATGTGGCCGAAGCTAGAAGAAAAGGAAAAACCAAGATGGGGGAATCTGGTGCTGCACAAGGGATGACTAGGACTGGAAGGGTCTATACACCCGAGCATTTGGGAGAGTCCATTAAACAGGCCTCTAACAGACTTCTTGTTATTGAAACAGGTCGAGATGACCTCTGGAGGAAATTGCAAGTGAGGGAGTATTTAGTCCTCGATCATCTGAACAAGACTCCTGCTCAAATAGCTATCCTGTCGCTACTACAGAATTCAGAAGCGCACAGGAATGCTCTGATGAAAGTATTGAACGAAGCATATGTGCCCAATAACATCACAAGAGGAGAAATGGCTAACATGGTAGGACAGGTATTGGAAAGTCGCAAAATCACTTTCCACGAGGATGAGTTGCCGCCTGAGGGTTTGAATCACAATAGGGCGCTGCATATCACAGTGCAATGTGAAGACTACTTCATTACCAGGGTCCTGATTGATGGAGGATCCTGTCTCAATATTTGCCCATTAACAACACTGAAGAGGTTGGGCAAAGGCCTATACAAGATACGAGAAGGGACCATGAACGTAAAGGCATTTGATGGGTCCCAAAGGGCAACCATCGGGGAAATTAATCTCTGTCTGCAAATGGGGCCTACATGGTTTGATGTCGAGTTTCAGGTGCTGGACATATCTGCATCCTACAATTTGCTATTGGGACAACCATGGATACACGCCGCTGGGGCTGTGGCATCAACTTTGCATCAGGTAGTGAAATTTGAGTGGAACCACCAGGAGGTGATTATCCACGGAGACGGGAGCAACCCCATTTACACCCATTAGACTATTTCGATGGTCGAGAATAGGAGAAAGCTGGGCGGAGAAACTTATCAATCGACAAAGATAAGTGGTGGGATGGAAAGATAGCAAGTATGTGAACTGGGGAGGGTATGAGCCTGGCAAGGGTCTTGTTAAAAACCTTCAAGGCATCACCAAGCCAATACAACCAAAGTACCATGGAACCACTTTTGGGCTGGGGTATCAATACACCTGGCAAGAATACAATGATTGATCACCACCATGGCGAGGTCCTTACTATCCATTGGAGCAACCTATACCGCACTTGAGTCAGACTTTCCAACATGCCGACATGATATGGGGATCAGAGGAGGAAGAGGCACTGGCAGCCTTAAGGAACCTGTTCTTGGAGAATGAGGCCATGGACTGTTGTGTAATTGTTGAGGAGGAGGAGGAGGAGGAAGGCCCTACCATCCGAGCTATGGAGAGAGGATCATTACTCAATAATTGGACTGTCAGACCATCCAGGGCCCGACGAGTCCCGGGGTAGCGAGGCTGAACAACATTATTTCATTTATTTTCTATGAAAAATGATTTCCCTTTTTGGCATTTTGTTTTAAATAATATTTCGAATGTTCCGAAACGTTGTTTAAATTATCAAAAATCGCTTTCATGCTTAAATGTATTTATTATTACCATTTTTCTCTCATATCTTTATCTATACAACATTACCATTTCTTGTCTCGATGAACCAAGAACTGTGACATGTAATGAGACGACAAAACAAAAGGATAGTGATTCGGAAGAAGAAGATGTCATACCTGAGGAAATTGTCAGAGAAGTAGAAGACTTTGAGATTAAGCCTAAGTCCAATCTTGACGAAACAGAAATAATCAACTTGGGAAACTCCGAAACTGTCAAGGAAACCCGTATCAGCATCCACCTATCGCCATCAGAAAAAGAAGAGTACACACAGTTCCTGAAAGAGTATGAGGACATCTTTGCATGGTCATACAATGATATGACCGGGTTAAGTACATCCATTGTGGCTCACAAGTTGCCCACAAACCCAGCATGTCCACCAGTAAATAGAAACTCAGGAAGTTCAAGCCTGACACGAGTCTGAAAATCAAGGAGGAGGTTACTAAGCAAATCAAGACCAAGGTCCTCAGGGTGGTTGAATACCCAACTTGTGTGACGACCCAACCCGTCGTCTCATGTATTACAGCCCCATTTCCCCCCATTTATTGCTCTTTCATGTTTATTTCAGCAACAGGTGAGTTTGAGTTGAATTGAATTGGTTTGGATAGAAAATGAGACACTTAGTCTCTTTAAGGAAGGTTTGGTTTGGAAAAGTCAACCGACATTGACTTATTAGTTAGAAGGCTCAGATGTGAATTCTGGTGATTCAGTTAGCTTCGGGAGGTGATTTGTGACTTAGGAGTGCGATCGGAAGTGATTTTGGAGGTCTGGAGTAGGATTAGGCTTGAATTGGCAAAGTTGGCATTTTGGTGAATTCCGGTGGATAGGTGAGATTTTGATCCCAGGTTCGGAATGGAATTTCGAGAGTTGCAGTAGCTCCGTTAGGTGATTTTGGATAAGTGTGCAAAATTTCAGGTCATTCGGAGGTCTTTTGGTCGGTTTTATGATCGAATGCGTAATTCAGAAGTTTTTAAGAAACTTAGGCTTGAATTTGATGTGATTTGATGGTTTTAGCGTGGTTTGATGTGTTTTGAGGATGAGAACAAGTTTGAATGAGGGCTTAGGATGTATTGGTGTTTTTGGTTGAGGTCCCAGGGGCCTCGGGGTGAATTCGGGTGTTTAAACGAGAGTTTGGAAGTTTGCTTCAGGTCTGTTGTTGTTATCATCTGGTATATCTGCTTCTGTGGAAATGGACCGCAGAAGCGATTCTGCAGAAGCGAGTGAAGGAGCGCCGAAACGGTTCGTGGCCTGGTGAGGAGATTCCGCAAAAGCGGAATATAGTCCGCAAAAGCGAGTCAGCAGGAGCGGACTGTCAACCGCAGAAGCAGTACTGGGTGATCTGCAGAAGCAGATTTTGGGACGCAAAAGCGGAAATTGTAACTTTAATGAAAACCGCTTAAGCGGACTTCTGACCGCAGAAGCGGTCCCGCATAAGCGGAAGCGGGACCGCAGAAGCGAAAAACAACTGTTACAGAAGGGATTAAAATATTAAATTTCATCTGCGAACAAGAGTTGATTTCTACCATTTTTAAGCAACTTCGAGAGCTTTGGGCGAGAATTTTCGAGGGTTTTGACTGAGAATCAATTGGAGGTATGTCTCTTGGCCAAATTATTCGAGTTTATGGTAGAAATTGCATGTAAATTGTGGAAAATTCATCAAAAACGGGTCAAGCTAGGGCTTGAAAAGTTGTGATGTAAAAACGGATTTTGAAAGGGCATTTGAACTCCGATTTTGGTAAAATTGGTATGTGTAGACTCGTGGCGAGACGAGGAATCCAGTGATGTAAATTTTGTAATTTTTCGAGAAGCGGGCCCGGGGCTCAGGTTTTTGCCAACTTAGTGAATTTTGGTGTTTTTCGAGTTTTTTCGATTGGGTTAGGTTTCTTTAGCCTATTGTAATGTATTTGTTGTGGTTTTAATCAGATTCGGCGTGTGAAGAGGTTGATTCAAAGGGCAAAGGCATAGCGAGCTAGACTTGTGGCCGGCTTGAGGTGAGTAATAGATGTAAATGATGACATGAGGGTTCGAAACCCCGGTATATCACATTGTGACACTTTATTGAGGCGAGACGCGTACTCTATAACGAGTGTGGGGTCGATTGTGACTGGGGATTGTGACCTAGTCCGTTCCGATTGATGTTCGTAGTGTGTTCTTGACTAGAAATTGTTGGTAATCATCCTACTTGGATTTTATGAATATGTTCGGGGCTTTGTGCCTATCATTTGCATCCTTCAGGGACCTTATCACTGCTTCCATGATGCTTAGCATATTTCATGATATCAGTCCTGAGTTAGACACTGCCTCGAAATGTTTAGTAAATAAATAAAGGTTTAAACACATAGCTCTATAATTCCTAATAATTGAAACTAAAATGAACAATTTGACTTTGCCCGAGTGGCTTGCATGCATATATATCTGGACTGAGTGTGGATCGGGCTGCACGCCGCAGCGAATGCTACGATGATATTGTGCTTGGGCTGTAGGAGCCCCTCCGGAGTCTGAACCCCCACAGTGAGCGCGGGTACCCAAATGGATCGGGCTGCGCGCCGCAGCGGTCATGTGCATTGCATTGCATTCATGCATTTTATATCTGTTGGTCTTAATTGTCATTGTTTGCTGTTGTTTTATCGTTTACCGTGCTGAATCGTTGATTATAGCTTTATATTGTAATATTTCGAAATTTCTTACTTTCAGCCATTATATATGTTTATTACTCACTAGGTGGGAAGTACTCACTTTACTCCCTGCACCATGTGTGCAGATTGAGGTGCTTCGGAGACTTAGTGGAGTTGTTTGCTGTTTTCGTGAAGTTTATTTTCAGGAGTTGTTGAGGTAGCTGCCCGACGTCCGCAGGACCCGACTCCTCCCCTTCATTTCATTTATCTTTCCATATCCTAGACTTCTTTATTACTATGGATATATTACTCTGTTACATCTGGAGGCTCTAGACTCCTGACTCCAGATCTATTGGGGAATGTTTGGATATTCGTTATTATTTTCCGTACTAATTTATTTAGAGTCCGATTGGAACCTTGATATTTGCTATTTTAATCGTATTATTTGTTAACAGATTGCTTAATTAGGTTGAGAGTATTTAATTGGTCGGACTTGCCTAGCATTAGTGTTGGGCGCCATCACGACCGGGATTGGGGTCGTGACAAGTTGGTATCAGAGCCTAGGTTACTAGGCCTCGCGAGTCATGAGCCGGTTTAGTAGAGTCTCGCGGAACGGTACGGGGACGCCTGTACTTCTCCTCGAGAGGCTGCAGAACCTTTAGGAAAACTCCATATTCTTGAAATTCTTGTCGTGCGGCTTTGTGATTCGAAAACTAAATTCCTGTATTCTATTCTCTCGCAGATGGCGAGAACTCGTGCTACCGGACGCGATGGTCGACCACCAGTACCACCCACTAGAGGCCGTGGACGCGGTCGTGGTCGTGACCGAGGTAGGGCAGCAGAGACAGCACCTGCTGACCCACCAGCTGCTACAGTTCAGGACCAGATTCCAGTTGTCGATGTCCCAGCAGCACCTGTGCAGGCACCAGCAGTGCCTATTGCTATTCCTGGTCTCCAGGAGACCTTGGCACAGATACTATCAGTTTGCACTGGCCTGGCTCAGGCAGTCTCAGCTTCTACTGCAGCAGCTGCTTCCCAGACCGGGGGAGGACATCAGACCCCTGTTGCTCACACACCTGAGCAGGTTGCCCAGGGATTTCAGACACCGGAAGCAGCCATAGCTCCGCCAGTTGCTCCAGTTGCTCCAGTTGCACCAGTTCCAGCCTATGAGGTTCCAGCTATGCCGGACGATGAGCAGCGTCGTCTTGAGAGATTCGGCAGGCTTCAGCCTCCGACGTTCAGCGGTGCCGAGGGCGAGGATGCCCAGGGTTTTCTGGATAAGTGTCAGCGTATGCTTCGCACTGCAGGGATCTTAGAGTCGAGTGGTGTGGCTTTTACTACTTTCCAGTTCTCAGGGTCTGCATTCACCTGGTGGGAGGACTTCGAGAGGCGTAGGCCGGTTGGTGCAGCGCCCCTTACATGGCAGCAGTTCTCCACTCTCTTTCTGGAGAAGTACGTACCGCAGTCTCACAGGGAGGAGCTGCGTCGTCAGTTCGAGTGGTTGGTTCAGGGGGACATGTCTGTGACCCAGTACGAGTTGAGATTCACGCAGCTAGCTCGGCATGCCACTTGGATGATCCCGACAGATCGGGAAAGGATTAGGAGGTGCGTGGATGGCCTCAACTATTCACTTCGCATTTTGATGACCAGAGAGAGCGTTATGGGTGCCTCATTTGAGGAGGTAGTTGACATGGCTCGAGAGATTGAGACGTTTCGCCGTCGGGAGCGTGAGGAGAGAGAGGAAAAGTGGCCTCGAAGTTCAGGTAGTTTCAGTGGTGCTCCGTCTAGGGGCGAGTTCCAGCGTGGCAGAGGCCGTTCCTTCAGGCCTCCTCAGTCAGCTCGTCTAGAGTACAGTGGGGCCTCTTCAGGCTGTGGTCATCAGGGATTTCAGCAGGGCCAGACTTCACTTAGTGCCCTTCCAGCTTAGAGCTCTACACCTGCCTCTTCAGCCCAGGGTTCTTTAGCAGCGAGGGGTTTCCATCAGTCCCCTTCTCCAGCGCCGGGTAGTTGTTACGAGTGCGGTGAGTTCGGTCATATGAGGAGACAGTGTCCTGGGCGTCGTGGTAGTCAGTCTCAGCAGAGGGATCAGCCCTCATCTTCTGCTCCTTTTTCATCAGCACCCGCCCAGTCAGCTAGGGGTGGAGGTCAGGTAGCCAGGGGCCGCCCCAGGGGTGGAGGCCGGACTGGCGGTGGTCAGGCTCGATTCTATGCTCTTTCGGACAGGAAGGACGCCATTGCCTCATATGCTGTTATCACAGGTATTATCTCAGTCTGCCACAGAGATGCCCCTGTCTTATTTGATCCCGGATCTACCTATTCCTATGTATCTTCATATTTTGCTCATCACATGGGTACTACCCGAGGTTGTCTTGATTTTCCTGTTCACGTATCTAACCCGGTGGGTGATACTATCATTGTAGATCATGTATAACGATCCTATTTAGTGACTATTGGGGGCCTGGAGACCCGAGTTGACTTATTGTTGTTGAGCATGGTTGATTTTGATGTTATTCTGGGTATGGATTGGTTATCTCCGTACCATGCTATTCTGGACTGTCATGCTAAGACAGTTACGTTGGCTATTCCGGGTATTCCGAGGATTGAGTGGCGTGGGACTGATTATGTTCCCAGCAGGATGATTTCTTTTTTAAAGGCCCAGCGGATGGTTGGGAAAGGTTGTCTATCTTATTTGGCTTTCGTGAGAGATATTGGAGCTGAGACTCCTAGTCTTGACTCCGTCCCCGTCGTGAGGGACTTCCCTGATGTGTTTCCAGCAGACCTGCCGGGCATGCCACCGGACAGGGACATTGATTTTGGTATTGATCTGGTGCCGGACACTAAGCCCATCTCTATTCCTCCGTATCTCATGGCACCAGCAGAAATGAAATAACTAAAGGATCAGCTTCAGGAACTCCTAGATAAGAGGTTTATTCGTCCTAGTGTGTCACTGTGGGGTGCACCGGTTCTATTTGTAAAGAAGAAAGATAGCACAATGAGGATGTGCATTGATTACAGACAGTTGAACAAGGTGACAGTTAAGAAGAAGTATCCACTACCTCGTATTGACGATTTGTTTGACCAGCTCCAGGGGGCAATGGTATTCTCGAAGATTGATCTCCGTTCAGGCTATCACCAGCTGAAGATCAGGGATTCAGATATTATGAAGACTGCCTTCAGGACTAGATATGGGCACTATGAGTTCCTGGTTATGTCTTTTGGGCTGACTAATGGCCCAGCCGCGTTCATGCACTTGATGAACAACGTATTTTGGCCGTATCTGGATTCATTTGTTATCGTTTTTATTGATGATATCCTAGTGTACTCGCGTAGCCAGGAGGAGCATGCTCAGCACTTGAGAGTGGTGTTACAGAGGTTGAGGGAGGAGAAGCTTTATGCAAAGTTCTCCAAATGTGAGTTTGGCTTGGGTCTGTAGCTTTTCTAGGACACGTGGTGTCCAGTGATGGTATTTAAGTAGATCCAAAGAAGGTAGAGGCAGTTCAGAGTTGGCCCAGACCGTCCTCAGCCACGGAAATTCGAAGTTTCCTCGGTTTGGCAAGTTATTATCGCCGGTTCATCCAGGGTGTTTCCTCTATTGCTTTGCCCTTGACTAAGTTGACGCAGAAGGGTGCACCATTCGTATGGTCAGACGAGTGCGAGGAGAGCTTTCAGAAGCTCAAGACAGCTTTGACCACAGCTCCAGTATTAGTTTTGCCATTAGCCTCAGGTTCTTACACTGTGTATTGTGATGCTTTGAGAGTCGGGATCGGATGTGTGTTGATGCAGGGGGGTAGAGTTATTGCATATGCTTCTCGTCAGTTGAAGCCTCATGAGCAGAACTACCCCGTACATGATTTGGAGTTGGCTGTTATAGCTCATGCGTTGAAGATTTGGAGGCACTACTTATATGGCGTATCTTGTGAGGTATATACGATCATCGCAGCCTTCAGCATTTGTCCAAACAGAAGGATCTTAATTTGAGGCAGCGGAGGTGGCTTGAGTTACTCAAGGACTATGATATTACCATTTTGTATCATCCAGGGAAGGCCAACGTAGTGGGCGATACGTTAAGCCGGAAGGCGGTCAGTATGGGTAGCTTGGCGTACATTCCAGTTGGGGAGAGGCCCTTTGCAGTTGATGTTCAGGCTTTGGCCAATCGGATGGTGAGGTTAGATATTTCGGAGCCTAGTCGGGTGTTGGCTTGTGTAGTTTCTCGGTCTTCCTTGTATGACCGCATCAGAGAGCACCAGTATGATGATCTACATCTGCTTGTCCTTAAGGACAGGGTTAAGCATGATGACGCCAGAGATGTGACTATTGATGATGATGGCGTGATGAGGATGTAGGGCCGGATTTGCGTGCCTAATGTGGATGGGCTACGGGAGTTAATATTAGAGGAGGCCCACAGCTCGCGGTATTCCATTCATCCGGGTGCCGCGAAGATGTATCAGGATTTGAGGCAGCACTACTGGTGGAGGAGAATGAAGAAAGATATAGTGAGTTATGTAGCTCGGTGTCTCAACTGTCAGCAGGTTAAATATGAGCATCAGAGACCCGGTGGTGTACTTCAGCGGATAGATATTCCCGAGTGGAAGTGGGAGAAGATTACCATGGATTTTGTGAGTGGTCTCCCTCGTACTCGAAGAAGTTTGATTCTATTTGGGTGATTGTGGATCGGCTGACCAAGTCCGCGCACTTCATTCCGGTGTGTACTACCTATTCTTCGGAGCGGTTGGCAGAGATTTTCATCCGGGAGATTGTTAGGTTGCATGGGGTCCCAGTTTCTATCATCTCGGATAGAGGCACTCAGTTTACTTCCCATTTCTGGAAGACTTTTCAGCAAGAATTGGGTACACAGGTAGAGCTGAGCACAGCATTTCATCCCCAGACGGACGGGCAGTCCGAGCGTGCCATTCAGATATTGGAGGACATGTTGCGTGCCTGTGTTATTGATTTTGGAGGTTCTTGGGCGGAGTTCTTGCCACTTGCAGAGTTCGCGTAAGACAACAACTAGTCAGTCCAGCATTCAGATGGCACCGTATGAGGCCTTATATGGGAGACGGTGTAGATCTCCGGTTGGTTGGTTTGAGCCCGACAAGTCTAGACTATTGGGGACAGAGTTGGTTCAGGATGCCTTAGAGAAGGTGAAAGTGATTCAGGAGAGACTTCGTACAGCTCAGTCGCGTCAGAAGAGTTATGCGGACCGGAAGGTTCGAGACGTATCCTACATGGTGGGCGAGAAGGTCTTGTTGAAGGTTTCGCCTATGAAGGGCGTTATGAGATTTGGAAAGAAAGGAAAGTTGAGTCCACGGTTTATTGGCCCTTTTGAGATACTTAGGAGAGTTGGGGAGGTGGCCTACATGCTTGCCTTGCCACCCAGCTTGTCGGGAGTTCACCCGGTATTTCATGTTTCTATGCTCCGGAAGTATGTTGGGGACCCGTCCCATGAGTTAGACTTCAGCACGGCTCAGTTGGATGATGACTTGACTTATGATGTGGAGCCAGTGGCTGTTTTGGGTCGTCAGGTTGGGAGATTGAGATCAAAGGATATAGCTTCGGTAAAGGTGCACTGGAGAGGTCGGCCCGTAGAGGAAGCTACTTGGGAGACTGAGCAGGATATGCGGAGCAGATATCCTCACCTATTTGAGACCTCAAGTATGCTTCTCGACCCCCTCGAGGACGAGTGTTTGTTTAAGTTGGGGAGGATGTGACGACCCAACCCGTCGTCTCATGTATTACAGCCCCGTTTCCCCCATTTATTGCTCTTTCATGTTTTATTATCAACAACGGGTGAGTTAGAGTTGAATTGAATTGGTTTGGATAGGGAATGAGACACTTAGTCTCTTTAAGGAAGGTTTGGTTTGAAAAAGTCAACCGAATGTTGACTTATTAGTTAGAAGGCTCGGATGTGAATTCCGGTGAGCCGGTTAGCTTCGGGAGGTGATTTGTGACTTAAGAGTGCGATCGGAAGTGATTTTGGAGGTCCGGAGTAGGATTAGGCTTGAATTGGCAAAGTTGGCATTTTGGCGAATTCTGGTGGATAGGTGAGATTTTGATCCGAGGGTCGGAATGCAATTTCGAGATTGCAGTAGCTCCGTTAGGCGATTTTGGATATGTGTGCAAAATTTCAGGTCATTCAGAGGTGTTTTGGTCAGGTTTTTGATCGAATGCGTAATTCGGAAGTTTTTAAGAAACTTAGGCTTGAATTCGATGTGATTTGATGGTTTTAGCGTGGTTTGATGTGTTTTGAGGATGGGAACAAGTTTGAATGAGGTCTTAGGATGTATTGGTATTTATGGTTGAGGTCCCGGGGGCCTCGGGGTGAATTCGGGTGTTTAAACGAGAGTTTTGAAGTTTGCTTCAGGTCTGTTGTTGTTGTCATCTGTTATTTCCGCTTCTGCGGAAATGGACCGCAGAAGCGGTTAGAAGCGGGTGAAGGAGCACAGAAGCGGTTCGGCCTGGGTGAGGGAATTTCCGCAAAAGCGGAATGATAGTCGCAAAAGCGAGTCCGCAGGAGCGGACTGTCAACCTCAGAAGCGGTACTGGGTGATCCGCAGAAGCGGATTTTGGGACGCAAAAGCGGAAATTGTAACATTAATGAAAACTGCTTAAACAGACTTCTGACCGCAGAAGCGGTCCCGCATAAGCGGAAGCGGGACCGCAGAAGCGAAAAACAACTGTTGCAGAAGAGTTTAAAATATTAAATTTCATCCGCGAACAAGAGTTGATTTCTACCATTTTTAAGCAACTTGGAGAGCTTTGGGCAAGAATTTTCGAGGGTTTTGACTGAGAATCAATTGGAGGTAAGTCTCTTGGCCAAATTATTCGAGTTTATGGTAGAAATTACATGTAAATTGTGGAAAATTCATCAAAAACGGGTCAAGCTAGGGCTTGAAAAGTTGTGATGTAAAAACGGATTTTGAAAGGGCATTTGAACTCCGATTTTGGTAAAATTGGAATGTGTAGACTCGCGGCGAGACGAGGAATCCAATGATGTAAATTTTGTAATTTTTCGAGAAGTGGGCCCGGGGCTCGGGTTTTTGCCAACTTAGTGAATTTTGGTGTTTTTCGAGTCTTTTCGATTGGGTTATGTTTCTTTAGCCTATTGTAATGTATTCGTTGTGGTTTTAATCAGATTCGGCGTGCGAAGAGGTTGATTCGAAGGGCAAAGGCATAGCGAGCTAGATTTGTGGCCGGCTTGAGGTGAGTAATAGATGTAGATGATGACCTGAGGGTTCGAAACCCCGGTATATCACATTGTGACGCTATATTGAGGCGAGTCACGTACTCTATGACGAGTGCGGGGTCGATTGTGACTGGGGATTGTGACCTAGTCCGTTCTGATTGATGTTCGTACCGTGTTCTTGACTAGAAATTGTTGGTAATCATCCTACTTGGATTTTGTGAATATGTTCGGTGCTTTGTGCCTATCAATTGCATCCTTCAGGGATCCTTATCACTGCTTCCATGATGCTTAGCATATTTCATGATATCAGTCCTGAGTTAGACACTGCCTCGAAATGTTTAGTAAATAAATAAATGTTTAAACACTTAGCTCTATAATTCCTAATAATTGAAACTAAAATGAACAATTTGACTGTGCCCGAGTGGCTTGCATGCATATATATCTGGACTGAGTGTGGATCGGGCTGCATGCCGCAGTGAATGCTACGATGATATTGCACTTGGGTTATAGGAGCCCCTCCGGAGTCTGAACCCCCACAGTGAGCGCGGGTACCCAAATGGATCGGGCTGCGCGCCGCAGCGGACATGTGCATTGCATTTCATTCATGCATTATTACCTATTTGTCTTACTTGTCCTGGTATTGTTGTTGTTCCACCGTTTAATATGCTGAATCGCTCATTATAGCTTTATATTGTAATATTTCGGAATTTCTTACTTTCAGCCATTATATATGTTTATTACTCACTGAGTTGGAAGTACTCACTTTACTCCCTGCACCATGTGTGCAGATTCAGGTGCTCCGGAGACTTAGTAGAGCTGTTTGCTGTTTTAGTGAAGTTTATTTTCAGGAGTTGTTGAGGTAGCTGCCTGACGTCCGCAGGACCCGACTCCTCCCCTTTATTTCATTTATCTTTCCATATGCTAGACTTCTTTATTACTATGGATATATTACTCTGTTACATCTGGAGGCTCTAGACTCGTGACTCTAGATCTATTGGGGAATGTTTGGATATTCGTTATTATTTTCCGTATTAATTTATTTAGAGTCGGATTGGAACCTTGATATTTGCTATTTTAATCGTATTATTTGTTAACGGATTGCTTAATTGGGTTGAGAGTATTTAATTGGTCGGGCTTGCCTAGCATTAGTGTTGGGCGCCATCACGACCGGGATTGGGGTCGTGACAACATGGCTAGCCAATGTCGTGCCAGTTCCAAAGAAGGATGGGAAGGTCAGGGTCTGTGTTGATTATCAGGATTTCAACAAGGCCAGCCCAAAGGATGATTTCCCACTTCCAAACAAACACATCCTAATCGACAATTGTGCCAAGCATGAGCTCCAATTGTTTGTGGATTGTTTTGCCGGTTACCATCAGATCTAGATGGACGAAGAGGACGCTGAGAAAACGGCTTTCATTACACCATGGGGAGTATACTGTTATAAGATGATGCCATTCGGTCTACACGATGCTGGGGCCACCTACATTAGGGCTATGACTACCGTTTTTCATGACATGATACATAAGGAGATCAAAGTGTATGTGGATGATGTCATCATCAAATCCAAGGAAGCCACATATCATATAGCCGATTTGAGGAAGTTTTTCGACAGACTGCAGAGATACAACCTGAAACTAAACCCTGCAAGATGTGCATTCGGGGTTCCTACTAGAAAGTTACTTGGGTTCATTGTCAGCCGACGAGGGATAGAATTGGACCCGTCAAAAGTCAAAGCCATCCAGGAGCTACCGCCGCCGAAGAGTAAGAAAGATGTAATGAGTTTTCTAGGACGGCTAAACTATATCAACCGCTTCATAGCTTAGTCTACAGTTATATGTGAGCCAATTTTCAAGATGTTAAAGAAGGACGCTGCAACCAGTTGGACTGAGGATTGTCAAAAGGCTTTCGACAAGATCAAGGAGTACTTATCAACACCACCAGTCTTGGTCCTGCCAGAGCCAGGTAGACCCTTGCTACTCTACCTTGCAGTGCTAGATGGAGCCTTCGGCTACGTTCTGGGGCAGCACGACGAGACAGGGAGAAAGGAACAAGCTATCTATTACCTGAGTAAGAAGTTTACTCCATATGAAGTGCGGTACTCTCTATTGGAACGTACCTGCTACGCTCTAACCTGGATAGCTCAGAAGCTGAGGCATTACTTCTGTGCCTACACAACATACCTCATATCAAGGATGCATCCCTTGAAATATATCTTTCAGAAACCCATGCCACTAGCAAGCTGGCTAAGTGGCAAATCTTGATGAGTGAGTTTGTCATTGTTTATGTGACATAGAAAGCAGTCAAGGGACAGGCACTGGCAGATCATCTTGCTGAGAACCCCGTGGAAGACGTATTTTCCCAATGAAGAGGTGTTATTGATAGGAGAAGATATTGCTGAGTCCTATGACGGTTGGAGAATGTTCTTTGACGGAGCGACAAATTTCAAGAGAGTCGGCATTGGAGCCGTTTTGGTATCAGAAACTGGCCAACATTATTCGGTATCTGCTAAACTCAGATTTCCCTGCACCAACAACATGGCAGAGTATGAAGCCTGCATACTAGGGCTCAACATGACCATCAATATGAATGTTCAGGAGCTACTGGTAATCGGTGATTCAGATTTGCTTGTGCACCAGGTACAAGGAGAATGGGCACCAAGAATTCCAAGATATTGCCATATCTGCACCATGTGGAGGAATTGAGAAAGAGGTTCACGAAGATAGAGTTTCGGCATGTTCCCAGGATTCAGAACGAGTTTGCCGATGCATTGGCCACCTTGTCATCCATGATACAGCATCACGATAAGAGCTTCATCGATCCCATCCCAGTAAGGACCCACAGTCAACCGGCGTATTGTGCCCATGTTGAAGAAGAAATAGACGGGAAGCCTTGGTTTCACAATATCAAAGAATATTTGGCGAAAGGAGAATATCCGTAGCATGAAAGTCATACTCAGAAACGTACGCTTTGGAGGTTGTCCAATAATTTCTTTCACAACGGAGAAACCTTGTACAGAAGAACTCCTGATTTGGGATTGCTAAGGTGTGTCGACGCAAAAGAAGCTTCTAAGCTAATTAAGGAGATACATGCAAGAACTTGCGGCCCGCATATGAATGGCTTTGTCTTGGCCAAGAAGATACTTAGAGTCGGTTATTTCTGGATGACCATGGAGATAGATTGCGTCCAGTATGTCCAGAAATGCTACCAATGTCAAGTACATGCCGATATGATAAAAGTGCCGCCAAATGAGCTCAATGCAACAAGCTCGCCTTGGCCATTCGTCGCCTGGGGAATGGATGTCATTGGTCCAATCGAGCCCACTGCCTCAAATGGGCATCGGTTCATCTTTGTAGCTATCGATTACTTCACCAAATCGGTCGAAGCAGCATCCTACAAGGCAGTAACTAAGAAGTGATCTGATGAAGACCATGTGTGAGACTTTCAAATTCAAGCACAAGAATTCCATAGCCTATAGACCTCAGATGAATGGAGCTGTAGAAGCCGCTAACAAGAATATCAAGAAGATACTAAGAAAGATGGTAGAAAATCACAAACAATGGCACGAGAAGCTGCCATTCGCTTTGTTGGGATATCGTACCACAGTCCGCACATCAACCGGGGCAACTCCCTACTTACTAGTTTATGGTACTGAAACTGTTATTCCCACTGAAGTGAAGATCCCTTCTCTGAGAATCATACAAGAAGCTGAGCTTAGCAACGCGGAATGGATAAGAAGCCGTTTTGAGCAGCTAGCCCTCATAGATGGAAAAAGGATGAATGCAGTGTGTCATGGGCAACTCTATCGAAATAGAATGTCCAGAGCTTTCAACAAACGAGTCAAGCAGAGACAGTTCACACCAGGGCAGCCGGTGTTGAAGAAGATCTTTCCGGATCAGGACGAAGCCAAAGGGAAATTCTCTCCCAACTGGCAAGGCCCTTACATGGTTCATAGAGTATTGATAGGAGGAGCCCTCATACTTGCAGAAATGGACGGAGAAGTCTGGCCAAAACCAATCAACTCAGATGTAGTCAAGCGATACTATGTGTAACTATTTATGTTTTCACAAAATGATGTATATTGAACTACGCTCGACGTGATTCCCGTTTAAGAGGGGATACGTAGGCAGCCCTGTGGGTTCGGTCACAATTCAGTAAAAATCCTATTTTCCCCACAACCAGAAAATGGGGCAGAATTTTGAGGACCCTCAAAATTTCGGAGCAAGTCTAGCCAACGCCACCATATGCCAGAAAGTCAGAAGTCAATTAGAAACTGGAGCAGAATTTTGAGAAGGACCCTCAAAATTCCGAAGCAATTTCAGTCGATCGCAACATGTGCAATAGTCAGACGTGTCCATCTAACTGGGGAAGAATTTTGAGGAGGACCCTCAAAATTCTATAGCTTGAGAGGTTGCGATGTCTCGGATCATGTCACAGTCACTGGTTCATCTAACCAATTTCTAAAATAATATATTTCTGTTACGTCTTTGAAACTATGCATGCTTTCTTGTAAAATGACTTCGTATAGCCAACGCTACCCCAAAGATTTGAACAGGACCTGCGGACCAAGCAAAGCAAGCCAAGCAAGCCGATGGAGGCACGAACCGACCTACCCCCTTCATAGAAATCATGATTTTTCTTTGGATGCAGGAGCGAAGAATATACATGCCTCCAAGTCACAATCTCCATAACAACCGTGATGCTAAAATCTATTACCAGCTAAGAAAACCCTGCTATCACCTGCTATTTATTCTATTTTTGCATGGGACTAAGCCCTGTCCCAAAATCCTGCCTGAGGCTAAGCCCTGCCTCCATATCTGCATAATGCTATGCACTACCTTCCATTTTCATGGGACTAAGCCCTGTCCGGAATCTTGGATGAGACTAAACTCTGTCTCTATCTACATGAAGTTAAGCCCTGCCTCCATATCTGCACGAGGCTAAGCCCTGCCTCCACATCTGCATGAGGCTAAGCCCTGCCTCCGTTTTTGTATAAGGCTAAGCACTGCCTTCCATTTGCATGGGACTAAGCCCTGTCCCGAATCTTGCATGAGACTAAGCTCTGTCTCCATCTTCATGAGGCTAAGCCCTGCTTCCTTTTTGCATAAGGCTAAGCCCTGCCTCCATTTTGCATATGGCTAAGCATTGCCTTCCATTTGCTTGGGACTAAGCCCTGACCCGAATCATGCATGAGACTAAGCTCTGTCTCCATCTGCATGAGGCTTAGACCTGCCTCCATATCTGCATGAGGCTAAGCCTTGCCTCCATTTTTGCATAAGGCTAAGCACTGCCTTCCATTTGCATGGGACTGAGCCCTGTCCCGAATCTTGCATGAGACTAAGCTCTGGCTCCATCTGCATGATGCTAAGCCCTGCCTCCATATCTGCGTGAGGCTAAGCCATGCCTCCATTTTGCATAAGGCTAAGCTCTGCCTCCTATTTGCATAAGGCCAATCATCGCCTTTATTTGCCGAGACTAAGCATTGTCTCTCCGGCACTATCTTTTTGCTCCTCTTTCGGGCTAAGCTCTGCCCTCAACCTCACAAGACTAAGCCTTGTCTTGTTCATTTTAGCATTATATTATTGCATCTCATGGGCTGAAATATCGCCAACTTGCCCAAAGGTGTCATAGTCCGAAGGCATCATACTCACAGCCTGAGGACACCATGCCATGGCCTGAGGATCTCTCAAATTTGCATATCATTATTCAAAGGCGTCATGGTTCGGAGGCACCATTTTCATGGCCCGAAAATATCATTTCATGGCCTGCGAATTCCCCAACGAACAATTCATGGCCCTGGACATCATGGTCAAAGGACGTCATCCTCAACCGTCCGAAGACAACTTTCATAGTCTGAAGAGAATCTGCATCATGTTTAAATTTACGAACAAATATATGCTCGTAGTATCTCTTTATTTGCAGGTGACCCACTAAGCAATCGCTACCCCAAAAGGAGCAATCCCGCTCTGATCCCTTCAAACTATCTCAAACCTGACCTCTCACCACAACCATTCTTCACATATTCTCCGTTCTTGTGATGACTTCATCGGTATATTCCACTGATGTGTCCAGAACTACACATGGCCTGATTCCTGTATAACCAGGGATATGTAGGCAGTTCAAAGACCAGAGTCCGGCCTCTATTTTTTAAAAACACCCCATTCGGTCAAAATTGGCCATCATTTCTTTACCCGAAAACTCTTTCATCCTTCCCGGGTAAAGAGAGGCAGCTGTTGATACCCAATTTTTCCATATAATACTTTTAAGTGCATATATACCTTCAAAACTATGCATTAACATCAATTGATATTTTTTCATAATTTCTACATTTTTAAATTAATTCATTCAAGTATTATATTTATATAAATAATTACAAAATTGCATCACAAACGATCTTACAACATTTCATGGTCCAATTTTTGCCATTTATAGTCATATTAAGTTCAAATTATTTCACAAATGGCCAGATTTACACTTTTTGGTTACAATTGCAATAACTTTGCAATTATAGCCGATGTGTATATTATTGCATTATTTTACCAGAAAATGGTTCATTGTATTTTTAAAATATTGAGTAATCATCTTAAAATATTTCTAGGCATGAAAATTATTTTTATAATCAGTTAAAATATTTTTTATAAGTTGTTTGGGCATTTAACAAATAGCCTCTTTTATTTCAGACTTGACCTCTATAAAAACATCCCAAAATTCTTTTTAAAATTAGCCCAAACCCCTTTCGGCCCAATCTTCCTACCCCCCGATCCACTAGCCCGTTCACTCGTGGCCGTTGATCATTTTGATCAACGGTCCACGATTATCCTTACCTTAATTAACCCCCCCCCCCTAAACTACCCAAACCCTTCTCATTCTTTCCCTCACCCGCCGTCATCATCTCCCTCGTCTTAAACTCCCTCTCAACCTAATCCTAACACTAAAACGCCATCACCGGTGTGAACCCCTTCTATGGTGCTTCTATGTCTTCTCCGACAAGACCTGGTCTTCTACACGCCATGGCTCTTGATTTCATGGGTCCTTGAGAAGATCTTAAGGGAACCCCAACTGGTTCCGGTTTGAAACTTTGTTTACCAGCTTGTCTCAGGCCATTTTCCGTCTATGAGTAAGAACTTCTGATGTTTGGCTATAATTCCATATTTTTAGTGCATTACTTACTTTACATTTTGATGTTTTAATGTTAAATTGTAATACAATCGTGCTTAATTGAGTTTATTTTATGTGTAGGTACATTGAAGATGGGATTTTGGAACAAAATGCACAAAACAACTGGAGAAGATGACGAGGAGCCTATGTGATGCCTTAAAGTTGAGATTGGAGCTAATTTGGAGCAAGAAATATCCCTCGGAGCTGAGTGCGCGCAAAGACTAGAGAAAGAATTGAAGAAAAATGGCCTGAACTAGCGCGAAATCTAGCGCGAGGTCTAGCGCGTTCGTGCTAGTCCAGAAGCGGGAGGCAGAATGTCAGGAACTTTAGCGCGAAAATTAGCGCGTTCGGGCTAGTCCCAGTTCCGGAAAAGACTTGTCACGGGTAAAATTGGAAGTTTGGAGGAAAGTTTGTCTCCTTTTTAGTTTTGGACTTGGTTATTTCACCTAGGCTTTTTCCTACGCATATAAATAGTCATTAAACACTAATTTTGAGGGGGACTTTTGGCGAGAAAAGAGGAGGACGTTTTTGAGAGGAAAACACAAGCACAGAGCCGCCGTGGAGGCCGGGTTTCATCCTTTCTTCCACCAACTTAGTCTTCTTATGTTTCTTTGTATGATTTGTTGTTTTGCTACCATGTCTATGTGGAGCTAAACTTCACGTTCTAGGGTTGTGGTTCTTTCATGATTATTGTTATTCGGATATTGATTTTGATTTCTTAGTTTATCATATTGGTTTATTTATTCAATCCTGTACTTAATTATTTAATTGCTTGATCACCAATTGAATACTATCTACAAATCTTGAATTGAACTCGAAAGTGGGAATTCTAGATTGCATATAGGATTGAGTAGAGTAAGTTCTTGAACCTGGGCATCGGGGAACGGATTCGCGGTTAGGATAGACATATACCTAATTGTCTTGCTTTGTTGATTTGCAGGAATTATAAATGCGTTCTTGTTGATTCTAATTCCACAGACATATAGGAGTTAGGTTAGCTTGAATAGGCGAGTAAGAACTCGACAGATTCTTATGAGCAATATTAACCCTGTCAACCAATAAACTAGATAAATTAGTTAGTCAATTCAATTGAAGAATACAATAGGAATGTTAGATAGCCCATAACCCTAGATCATTTTCATTACATTGATATCATAAAAATCTGCTCTTTCTCTCTGTTAAAAGTTCATTATTTTATATTTCTTATTTTAATTAGTTTAGAATCAATTACTTCTAGGTTTAATTCTTGTTTAGATAATCAGGATAGTCTAATTTAGTTAATGGTTAATCACAAGTCCTCGTGGGATCGACATCCGACTTTTAGTCACTTTATTACTTGACGACCGCGTATACTTGCGTGTGCGATTGGGAGCAACAAGTTTTTGGTGCCGTTGCCGGGGACTTAGAAATTAACTATTTTTCTAAATTAGACTTTTTCTTTTTATCTTAACAACTTTTCTTTTATTCTCTTTTTGTAAATATTTTTATTTTTATAACAATTTTGATCTTTCTCTTAGTGTGTTTCTAGTTCTCTCAACATGACATCCGGGGATGAAATATCCGGAGGTAAGGTTATTGATGAAGACGCTTGGTTGACGGAAAACTTTTACAGCCGTCTTTTTGGGCTTGTCATGACCTGAACTCCGGGAGGTCTGAATTTGAATATGGGAGTAAGGGTTTGTAATGGAAAGAATATTCACGATTAAGGGAATATGAAGAACGACGTTGTTTTCTAACAACGTTGGTAAATGATTTGTCTAAGGAGAGAGATGAACGTGCACATAAAATTGATAATTTTGGCTTGGCTGTACATAACTTAGATACAGATTTGAGTGCAAAGGTTGATGCGTGTAACGCCCAACAAATTAATAATGAGTTGTGTGAAGCTGAAAAAAATCTTCTAGACCAAATTGAGGAGCTAAAACGAGAATACCAATCACTAGACCATGTTTTTCTTGAGGATGCCAATATTGAGAAGAGTGCTCTAGAGTCATGTGAGGGAGTAGATAACATTACTTTGGCAGACTTGAGTGTGTGTAAATATGGGGATGTAAATAGTAGTAAAATTCATGAGTTAGGGCGCATTAGACCTCATTCCAATCATTTTTCCACATTGTATTTAGATAGTGAGATACTAATCAAGACATCTGAGCCTATAGAGGAGTCAAAAGGTGAGGATGAGAGTGCCTATATTCTTGAATTTGTTGTGCCAGAAAGCAAAAATTATATTCCCCATCTAAAGGCCAAGAAGTGCAGAGTGAAAAAATAATTACTTGGCCTTGTTATCATTGTAGCCCCACCACTGGAGCATAGCCGCAGACTGGATGCCATATTAGGGGTACAATTCATAAGTTCAAGGTGGAGGAAAAAGTGGTTCACGTCATGCCGCGACGTTAAATTAGGCGCTTGTTGGGAGGCAACCCAGCTTTACTGCTTTCTTTTATTTTTATTTATTTTTGTTTATTTTATTTTTCTATCTTTGTAGAATTTTTTGTAGGATTTTGAGCATAGGGAGCAAAACCACAGGAAGTGTGCAAAAGTGAGCCATGTGGTTAGAACTTAGTGTGGGGTGCCCGCACAAAGGATTGTACCTGAGAGAAGTCTGAGTATCCCGTGAGCTGCTAATGCTTCGGCCTTTGGCCTACCAGGGAGTCTCTTCTACCCTCTTGTTATTTTTAGTGTGCATTGAGGACATTGCACAATTTTAAGCGTGGGGTGAGGAGATTGTTTGGGTGATTTTCTATGCTATGTTAGCTTAGTTATAGTACTCGTTCTTAGTGCAGTAATTTTTTTTAAAACAAAAAAAAACCAAAAACAAAAAACAAAAAAAACGAAAAAAAAAGAAGTAGAAAGTTTGGACTTTTCCCGACGATGGATTTTGTGGACAGTTTTCTTGAGGGATTAAAGTCTAAACAAAAAACACAAAAATATATCTTTTAGCTTTCTTTAGGTAGTAATAATCCCCCATGGTTTTTCTTTGTGCCTCGGTTCTTTTCCATGGGATGTAGTTTGAACCGGGTAGTAGTATTTATTATTTTTATTTTTAGAGTAGATTAGAATTTAGGGAATAAATGGAGGAAGAATGATGAACCTAGGCGCCCTTGACTTGTTTGATAGTAGCATATTTAGGCTTTGGCATGTGTAGTATCTTCCCTATGATTTAAAATTATTGATAATGCCTTGCTTAGTTGGATAGCATATCTTGTGATGCCTATGTCTCGTTTTCTTGACTTATGTTCATTTTGTGCTTCATGATTAATATCTCGTGGCTCCGTGAATACTTGCATTTGTTTGAGAGTCGGAATGGGATCGTCCTTAGTGAGTCATGTGCCATGTGTGGTGAGATTTTTGTGTAGTCCATGTATTGTACTTGTGTCTAGAACTTGCCCGGTTTGTGAGTCAAAGCGAAATTTAAGGTGATGCTCGGTTTGAAAAATGATTTTAGGCTTTTGTTGATCTTTTGCACTAATTGCTTACCACAAGTAAAATTTATCCCTAGTTAACCCTTTTGAGCCTATAGACTTTTATTTGGCACCCACATTACAAGCATATACCCTTTTTGTTCTTAAATTGACATTGTTTTGATCCTTTTACCTTTTAAAGCACTTTAATTATGAGATGAGCGCTAAAAGAAGTAATAAGGAACTAAGAGTTGGGTGGCTTTTGATTGGAGCCGATAAAAGGAAGAAAGGTGCACTTATTTTTTTTTAAATAATACACCACTAGTGGAAAAAGAAAGAAAAAAAAAGAAAAATAGAGATGAGTACATTGTTGTCTTGTTCCTGCTAGTGGGTATGAATTAATGTAGTGCTTAAAAAAGAAGGGAGCATTTTTGGGGTGATATTGTTTGTGAAAGTGAAGTGGATTGAAGAATTTATGCTTAAAGTTGATTATGTGGTGTGTTAAAGTGCTTAGGAAGGTTAGTCACTATTCCAAAATATATCCTACCCGTCCCTTAGCCCACATTACAACCATGAAAAAGACCTAATTGATTTTAGATCGAGCGAGCCTACATTAGTAGAGATTTACATTAAGGGCAAGCCTATGGTACCAAGTGCATGCATGTGACTTCTTTTTTGAGGGTGAACGATTTTCTTTGATATATGTGAGCATGAGATTCGAATGAGTGGATTGATTTTACTTTCTTTGCTTTGGTTATAAGGGCACATGGTTTCACGAGGGATAGGTAACATTATTAGACTTCTCTAGGATGTTCGGTGTTCAAGCCATGAGTGCATTTTGACATTGAGTCGGTTTTTGAGGCTAGGATAGTTGTGAGCATATTGTCTTTGTTTGAATATTTTTGAAGAATGACATAAGTAAAGGGGAGTGTATGATGATTGCATATGCTAGAGTTTAATTGTTGCTATTAACCATGGTCATTGGTATAGTGTACCTCAATTGTGTAATAACAAAGTGCTGAAAGATAGAGTAAAGTGTTGGTTGACTCGAGGACGAGCAATACTTAAGGGTGGGGTAGTGATGTTTGGCTATAATTCTATATTTTTAGTGGATTACTTACTTTACATTTTGATGTTTTAATGTTAAATTGTTATACAATCGTGCTTAATTGAGTTTATTTTATGTGTAGGTACTTTGAAGATGGGATTTTGGAACAAAGTGCACAAAACAATTGGAGAAGATGACGAGGAGCCTATGTGATGCCTAAAAGTTGAGCTTGGAGCTAATTTGGAGCAAGAAATATCCCTCGGAGCTGAGTGCGCGCAAAGACTAGACAAAGAATTGAAGAAAAATGGCCTGAACTAGCGCGAAGTCTAGCGCGAGGTCTAGCGCGTTCGCGCTATTCCAGAAGCGGGAGGCAGAATGTCAGGAACTTTAGCGCGAACATTAGCGCGTTCGTGCTAGTCCCAGTTCCGGAAAAGACTTGTCAGGGGTAAAATTGGAAGTCTGGAGGAAATTTTGTCTCCTTTTTAGTTTTGGACTTGGTTATTTCACCTAGGTTTTTTCCTACACTTATAAATAGTCATTAAACACTAATTTTGAGGGGGACTTTTGGTGAGAAAAGAGGAGGACGTTTTTGAGAGGAAAACACAAGCATAGAGCCGCCGTGGATGCCGGGTTTCATCTTTTCTTCCACCAACATAGTCTTTTTATGTTTCTTTGTATGATTTGTTGTTTTGCTACCATGTCTATGTGGAGCTAAACTTCACGTTCTAGGGTTGTGGTTCTTTCATGACTATTGTTATTCGGATATTGATTTTGATTTCTTAGTTTATCATATTGGTTTATTTATTTAATCCTGCACTTAATTATTTAATTGCTTGATCACCAATTGAATACTATCTACGAATCTTGAATAGAAATCGAAAGTGGGAATTCTAGATTGCATATAGGATTGAGTAGAGTAAATTCTTGAACCCGGGCATCGGGGAACGGATTCGCGGTTAGGATAGACATATACCTAATTATCTTGCTTGGTTGATTTATAGGAATTATAAATGCGTTTTTGTTGATTCTAATTCCATAGACATATAGGATTTAGGTTAGCTTGAATAGGCGAGTAAGAACTCGACAGATTCTTATGAGCAATATTAACCTTGTCAACCAATAAACTAGATGTGACGACCCAACCCGTCGTCTCATGTATTAAAGCCCCGTTTCTCCCATTTATTTCACTTTCATGTTTTATTATCAGCAACAGGTGAGTTAGAGTTTAATCGAATTGGTTGGATAGAAAATGAGACACTTAGTCTCTTTAAGGAAGGCTTGGTTTGGAAAAGTCAACCGAATGTTGACTTATTAGTTAGAAGGCTCGGATGTGAATTCCGGTTTTCGCTTAGCTTCGGGAGGTGATTTGTGACTTAGGAGTGCGATCGGAAGTGATTTTGGAGGTCCGGTGTAGAATTAGGCTTGAATTGGCGAAGTTAGTATTTTGGCGAAATCCGGTTGATGGGTGAAAATTTTATCCGAGGGTCGGAATGGAATTCCGAGAGTTGCAGTAGCTTCGTTAGGTGATTTTGGATATGTTTGCAAATTTTCAGGTCATTCGGACGTCGTTTGGTCGGGTTTTTGATCGAATGCGTAATTCGGAAGTTTTTAAGAAACTTAGGCTTGAATTCGATGTGATTTTATGGTTTTAGCGTTGTTTGATGTAGTTTGATGATGGGAACAAGTTCATATGATGTTTTGGGATATGTTGGTGCCTTTGGTTGAGGTCCCGGAGGCCTCGGGATGATTTCGGATGGCTAAACGGAGGTTTTGAACTTTGGAAATGTTGCAGAAAATTGCACAGCTGTTGCAGGCCACTTTTGGCCTTCGCGTTTGCGGAGGTGCCCATCGCGTTCGCGTAGTGTGATTTCTGGGTCATCGCGTTCGCGATCGTGGCCTCGCGTTCGCGTAGAAGGGCCTGGGGACCCTGCCTAGTTTGTTCATCGCGTTCGCGATGAGGGAGTCGCGTTCGCGTAAGAGGATGCTCCTGTGCATCGCGTTCGCATTTGGAGTATCGCGTTAGCGTAGGAGATTAAGCCGGACCATCGCGTTCGCGTGATGGTCAACGCGTTCGCGTAGAGGAAAAAACTGGGCGACAGAAGGGTTTAATTATGATATTTCATCCGCGACTCATTCATTATTTCCTCCATTGTTAACCTTCTTAAGAGCTTTGGGCAAGAAATTTCGAGGGTTTTGACTGAGAATCGAGTGGAGGTAAGTTCCTTGGCTTAATTACTCGAGTTTATGGTAAATTTATCATAGAAATCAGTGGAAATTCATCAAAATGGGGTAAGTTAGGGCTTGAGAAATTAGGATGTAAAAATGGAATTTGGAGGGTCAAACGAACTCCGATTTTGGTAAATTTTATATGTACGGACTCGTGGCGAGACGAGGAATCTGGTGATGTAAGTTTCATAATTTTTCGAGAAATGGGCCCGGAGCTCGGGTTTTGCCAACTTCGTGAAATTTGGTGTTTTTCGAGTCTTTTCGATTGGGTTATGTTTCTTTAGCCTATTGTAATGTATTTGTTGTGGTTTTAATGAGATTCGGCGTGCGAAGAGGTTGATTCGAAAGGCAAGGGCATAGCGAGCTAGACTTGTGGCCGGCTTGAGGTGACTAATAGATGTAGATGATGACCTTAGGGTTAGAAACCCCGGTATATCACATTGTGACGCTATATTGAGGCGAGACACGTACTATAATGAGTGCGGGGTCGATTATGACTGGGGATTGTGACCTAGTCCGCTCGGATTGATGTTCGTACTGTGTTCTTGACTAGAAATTGTTTGGTAATCATCCTATTTGGATTTTATGAATAGGTTTGGGGCTTTGTGCCTATCATTTGCATCCTTCAGGGATCCTTATCACTGTTTCCATGATGCTTAGCATATTCCATGATATCAGTCCTGAGCTAGACACTGCTTTGAAATGTTTAGTAAATAAATAAAGGCTTAAACACATAGCTGTATAATTCCTCATAAGTGAAACTAAAAATGAACAATTTGACTGTGCCCGAGTGGCTTGCATGCATATATATATATATATATCTGGACTGAGTATGGATCGGGCTGCACGCCGCAGTGAATGCTACGATGATATTGCGCTTGGGCTGTAGGAGCCCCTCCGGAGTCTGAACCCCCACAGTGAGCGCGGGTACCCAAATGGATCGGGCTGCGCGCCGCAGCGGTCATGATTGCATTCATGCATTTTATATCTGTTGGTCTTAATTGTCATTGTTTGCTGTTGTTTTATCGTTTACCGTGCTGAATCGTTGATTATAGCTTTATATTGTAATATTTCGGAATTTCTTACTTTCAGCCATTATATATGTTTATTACTCACTGAGTTGGAAGTACTCACTTTACTCCCTGCACCATGTGTGCAGATTCAGGTGCTCCGGAGACTTAGTGGAGCTGTTTGCTGTCTTCTTGGATTTCGGTTTAGGAGTTGTTGAGGTAGCTGCCTGACGTCCGCAGGACCCGACTTCTCCCCTTTATCGCATTTGTCTTTTCCTATCCTAGACTTTATTTATTACTATGAATATATTACTCTGTTACATTTAGAGGCTCTAGGCTCGTGACTCCAGATCTATTGGGGAAATTTTTGGTATATTCGTTATAATTTTTCATACTATTTTATCTAGTTCCGGATTGGAAATTTGATATTTACTATTTTAATTCTATTATTTGTTAACGGATTGCGAATTTGGGTTGAGAGTAATTAATTGGTCGGGCTTGCCTAGCCTTAGTGTTGGGCGCCATCACGACCGGGATTGGGGTCGTGACCGTCTCATGTATTACAGCCCCGTTTCCCCCATTTATTGCTCTTTCATGTTTTATTATCAGCAACGGGTGAGTTAGAGTTTAATTGAATTGGTTTGGTAGAAAATGAGACACTTAGTCTCTTTAAGGAAGGCTTGGTTTGGAAAAGTCAACCAAACTTTGACTTATTAGTTAGAAGGCTCGGATGTGAATTCCAGTGTTTCGGTTAGCTTCGGGAGGTGATTTGTGACTTAGGAGTGCGATCGGAAGTGATTTTGGAGGTCAGGTGTAGAATTAGGCTTGAATTGGCGAAAATAGTATTTTGGCGAAATCCGGTTGATGGGTGAGAATTTGATCTGAGGGCCGGAATGGAATTCCGAGAGTTGCAGTAGCTTCGTTAGGTGATTTTGGATATGTCTGCAAATTTTCAGGTCATTCGGACGTCGTTTGGTCGGGTTTTTGATCGAATGCGTAATTCGGAAGTTTTTAAGAAACTTAGGCTTGAATTCGATGTGATTTTATGGTTTTAGCGTTGTTTGATGTAGTTTGATGATGGGAACAAGTTCATATGATGTTTTGGGATATGTTGGTGCCTTTGGTTGAGGTCCCGGAGGCCTCGGGATGATTTCGGATGGCTAAACGGAGGTTTTGAACTTTGGAAATGTTGCAGAAAATTGCACAGCTGTTGCAGGCCACTTTTGGCCTTCGCGTTTGCGGAGGTGCCCATCGCGTTCGCGTAGTGTGATTTCTGGGTCATCGCGTTCGCGATCGTGGCCTCGCGTTCGCGTAGAAGGGCCTGGGGACCCTGCCTAGTTTGTTCATCGCGTTCGCGATGAGGGAGTCGCGTTCGCGTAAGAGGATGCTCCTGTGCATCGCGTTCGCGTTTGGAGTATCGCGTTCGCGTAGGAGGTTAAGTTGGACCATCGCGTTCGCGTGATGGTCGACGCGTTCGCGTAGAGGAAAAAACTGGGCGACAGAAGGGTTTAATTATGATATTTCATCCGCGACTCATTCGTTATTTCCTCCATTGTTAACCTTCTTAAGAGCTTTGGGCAAGAAATTTTGAGGGTTTTGACTGAGAATCGAGTGGAGGTAAGTTCCTTGGCTTAATTACTCGAGTTTATGGTAAATTTATCATAGAAATCAGTGGAAATTCATCAAAATGGGGTAAGTTAGGGCTTGAGAAATTAGGATGTAAAAATGGAATTTGGAGGGTCAAACGAACTCCGATTTTGGTAAATTTTATATGTACGGACTCGTGGCGAGACGAGGAATCCGGTGATGTAAGTTTCATAATTTTTCGAGAAGTGGGCCCGGGGCTCGGGTTTTGCCAACTTAGTGAATTTTGGTGTTTTTCGAGTCTTTTCGATTGGGTTATGTTTCTTTAGCCTATTGTAATGTATTCGTTGTGGTTTTAATGAGATTCGGCGTGCGAAGAGGTTGATTCGAAAGGCAAAGGCATAGCGAGCTAGACTTGTGGCCGGCTTGAGGTGAGTAATAGATGTAGATGATGACCTTAGGGTTAGAAACCCTGGTATATCACATTGTGACGCTATATTGAGGCGAGACACGTACTATAATGAGTGCGGGGTCAATTATGACTGGGGATTGTAACCTAGTCCTTTCCGATTGATGTTCGTACTGTGTTCTTGACTAGAAATTGTTTGGTAATCATCCTACTTGGATTTTATGAATAGGTTTGGGGCTTTGTGCCTATCATTTGCATCCTTCAGCGATCCTTATCACTATTTCCATGATGCTTAGCATATTTCATGATATCAGTCCTGAGCTAGACACTGCTTTGAAATGTTTAGTAAATAAATAAAGGCTTAAACACATAGCTCTATAATTCCTCATAATTGAAACTAAAAATGAACAATTTGACTGTGACCGAGCGGCTTGCATGCATTATATATCTGGACTGAGTATGGATCGGGTTGCACGCCGCAGCGAATGCTACGATGATATTGCGCTTGGGCTGTAGGAGCCCCTCCGGAGTCTGAACCCCCACAGTGAGCGCGGGTACCCAAATGGATCGGGCTGCGCGCCGCAGCGGTCATGTGCATTGCATTGCATTCATGCATTTTATATCTGTTGGTCTTAATTGTCATTGTTTGCTGTTGTTTTATCGTTTACCGTGCTGAATCGTTGATTATAGCTTTATATTGTAATATTTTGGGATTTCTTACTTTCAGCCATTATATATGTTTATTACTCACTGAGTTGGAAGTACTCACTTTATTCCTTGCACCATATGTGCAGATTCAGGTGCTCCGGAGACTTAGTGGAGCTGTTTGCTGTCTTCTTGGATTTCGGTTTAGGAGTTGTTGAGGTAGCTACCTGACGTCCGTAGAACCCGACTTCTCCCCTTTATCGCATTTGTATTTTCCTATCCTAGACTTTCTTTATTACTATGAATATATTACTCTGTTACATTTAGAGGCTCTAGACTCGTGACTCCAGATCTATTGGGGAAATGTTTGGTATATTCATTGTTATTTTTCGTACTATTTTATCTAGTTCCGGATTGGAAATTTGATATTTACTATTTTTATTGTATTATTTGTTAACGGATTGCGAATTTGGGTGGAGAGTATTTAATTGGTCGGGCTTGCCTAGCCTTAGTGTTGGGCGCCATCACGACCGGGATTGGGGTCGTGACACTAGATAAATTAGTTAGTCAATTCAATTGAAGAATACAATAGGAATGTTAGATAGCACATAACCCTAGATCGTTTTCATTACATTGATATCATAAAAATCTGCTCTTTCTCTCTGTTAAAAGTTCATTATTTTATATTTCATATTTTAATTAGTTTAGAATCAATTACTTCTAGGTTTAATTCTTGTTTAGATAATCAGGATAGTCTAATTTAGTTAATGGTTAATCACAAGTCCTCGTGGGATCAACATCCGACTTTTAGTCACTTTATTACTTGACGACCGCGTATACTTGCGTGTGCGTTTGGGAGCAACAACTTCTTCTTGATTTATTACGGATCTATGGGTTCTTGACCTATTCTCTCATCTCTACTTCTTTTCTGAAAACCCTAGCTCGATACTGTCAATTCTTCTTTTCTCAGATTTTAATCACTCTTCCTAAACTAGGGTTCATCCCAAGTTGTTTTTCAAAGGTTTTTCTGAATTCTAAGTGTTTGATTTATTATTCTTTCATCTTTGTGACTGATTTGTGCAAGAATATGTAAACCCTAATTGATTCTATGTGGTTCCTTCAATCTTTGCTTCGATTTTGGTTATTTTTTTGTGACACCGGTCGTGTTAGTTTACTCTATCTTTTGGACTTAAATATTTTTTCTTGTTAAATCCAGTATATTTTTGGTTTTGCCCTAATTAATCTTTGTTAGGGTTCGAGCCTACTTTCCGGCTAAGTTCTATATTTTCTGTGAGGTCTTACTTAGTTTAATCTCTATTTATGGAATTTGAGTAATTCTTTCCGGAAATCAGTATTTTTTTGAAGGTTTTGCTGATTACTTTACTCTATTAAGATTCGTGTGCATATATTTTATTTATTTCCTTGTTTATGACTTTAATTGGTCATCTCTGCTTTAATTGATTGCCTGTATAGTTTTAGGATTCTTACTGATTCCTTATTTGGTATGACTTGGACTCCTTGCCTTAATTAAACCCCTGTTGTTACAGTTAATCAATTACCCTAATTAAGGGGGTCTATTCCGAACCCTTTATGTGATTTGATTCTGTATTTCTGTGATTGTCCCTAATTGACTGGATTTTGATTCTTTTACCTTATTTATTCTACTCCTAAAGTGCTATATATACACTCTTGTTTTACCTCTTAACACACGAAAAATTAGTTCAAAAACACACACACACACACACACATAAAATTCTCTCTTCTCTCTTTGCTACTTGTGATAACTGCTTGTTTAGCCGGCTGAAAGCCAAGGTTAGACTATGGAACTCTACTTGCTTTACTTTCTGCACTTTTCTTCCTTAACTAGTATATTTCCAGTTCAATTCTGAAACTCAACTCTATGTGCTCCATGTCTGTTAATCCATGTCTCCTTCTGCACTAATTTAATGGCTTATGTATTTAACTGCCCTTCTTGTTTACTGCTTTATTCAGCATGCTTAAGTTTTACCCTCTCTTGTTCAAGTGTGTAATCAGCATGTACGGGTCTCACTTGTCTTGTTTGATACTTGGCCAACATGTTTACTTGAGTTCATGTTTATTTTCCTCAACTAGTATGCTCATGTTAGTATCATAGAATCCTAATGTACTTGATTAACACTAAGTGGCATGCTAATTCTGTGTAATAGACTCCTGTCCTCAGCATGACTACTCCCATACCCTGTCTCTATGTCTTACTGCCTATTACTATTCTAATTTTCGAGCATGATTCCCTTGTTAACACTTTGAAGTAGTAGTTTTGTGTGTCAATCAGTTCCTACTTATTCTTTGTACTTGCTGTTCTATATGCTTCTCCTCTTATCCATGTTTATGTGTTTCTGATTTGAGTTCTCTATGTCCCCGACCCCCCTGATCCTTGTTTGTAAAGATGTTTGTCTTCACTTAGAATCAGGTAATAAATGGCTCTGAATCTGGGCACTCTAAGTTTTTTTTTTTGTGATTGTATGTTTTCTCAGAAATCCTTCCAGAACTGTTTTCACACTTAGCATTTTTTCTAAAACTGTGTCTATTCCTGAAAACCTTTTTTCACTCCTGAAAGTTTTACTTCAACATTGTGTTACTAAGTTCTTCCAAACAATGTCAAGCGCTCTCACTTCTACTCTTAGATTATTTAAGTTCTGCCCCTCCAGTGTGTGTACTACCTAGGAATCCATGAGATTCTTCTGAACTCTGGCACACTGGGGCTGGCCCCTCCACACTACACATAAACAGTTTCTCTATTTAAGAAAGGGTCTTGGTGTGAGCATTGCCAGGGATCCCTGAGGTCCTTAGGGAACTTTGACGCACCAGGATACCCCATTGGATACTATGGCATCTTGGACTGTTTTGAAGGCCTGGTATTCCCAGGTTCACCTTGGGCCTATTTCAGGCCCCATATAGCATAGCTTATATTCATTATGTAATTCATTCGTTTCTAGTCTAGAATAATAACCTTTGTAAACAGGTATTGGGGAATTTAGTAAAAAGGGAGGGATTACTATATGATTTTTGTGAGGGAAACCGGGTAGAAATCATGCCTTTAGGTTTGCTATGCCTATTGGTATTAGAAATCATGCCATAGGTCTGTTATGTTACTTGCATTAGAAATCATGCCTTAGGATTGTCATGTTTACTATTTTTTGCATACTAGAAGGCCTGTTACAAGCTCACTTCATTCTGCTTCTGCATAATCATCTAGAAATCCTGTCATAATTCTGCCTAATAAAATGACCATTCTTTATGTGCATTAGAAATCCTGCTTTAGGACTGTATTTGCATTCGCTTTAAATCACGTCTATATCGGCGAAATCAGTAACCATCTCGTCTATAAAGATGTTTAAAAACAACCCCAACACATAGACACTATGTTATAGGCTAAATATGTATGAAATCAGTTTCATGATGGACAGCACCTAGACAAGCATATTTCTAGGACGTATTAAAACCAAAACTATTTGCATTCCTTTAATCAATTTGCAGAATTCTGTTTGCGTCTTTTTAGACGGCATGTTATAGGGCATTACAGTTCCACGCCTAGGCATGCCTATAGTTAATCAAGGTTTTATATAAAACTGTAAAAATTGTGCTCTGCTTATTCGTGAACTGCCCAGATTCAACAGGTGCTAAAATCAGTAGGCAAACTGATTAGGTTTATGCTACTTCGCTTTAAACAATGCTGCATATTCTTTATTTGTCATGCTCACCCAGATATCCTGTTCTAGGACCTTTCTGAAATTCTCTGAAATCTGTTGTTTGAGACGTGCTAATTATTTATTTATGTGTGGAGGTAAACATGAGCCCCCTTAATTGTTTTCTTATTTAATAGTCCTATATGTTCTTTGTTATCGCTTAGATTTTCCCTTTTAAACACCTTAGGAGGGTCTAGAACTGCCTAAGATTAGAGTTCCTAAACACCTCCAGGGCCACAAGGAGGGATAGCTAAAGCACGCTTAGAGTTCGTTAATTAAAACCGCTTATATAACCGCTAAGGGGAGGGTAACTAGGTAGTAGAGGATATGATGACATGTGCACTAATGCCACGTGTAACTTTTCTATTTGAGGAAGGCTTACCGGGTATTGTACAGATGTGATCCTATAGGCCAACAAACCTAGGACTTCGCTCACCTTATTTACATATGTGTGTAAAGACAACCTATCTGTTAAACTTTCTTTATTTACGTATGTCAAACTTCCTTTACTTGCAAATGGGTGCTTAGACTGCCTATCTGTTAAATGAGTAATTCACATAATTGAGTTCGGCCGGGACCCACCGTTGTGGATAGCGAGGTGTGCCTAACACCATCCCCTCAAGGTTATTTCGAGCCCTTACCCTAATCTCTGGTAATGCAAACTAGTTATATGAGTTAATTGCTCTAGGTGCCCTAACGCACCTTAATCCGTTAGGTGGCGACTCTTCAAATTCAAATACCCAATTCCCAAAAGGAAATGAGTTATTCCCCATGAATGTCGAAACCCGGACTCCGCGAGAAAAAAGGGGGCGCGACACATATGAGAACTACGGCCACCTGGTGCACCATGGGAAGCCTCAAGTGCTGAATGAAACAGCATGGAAAGATGGCCCCTACCAAAAAAATCCCCGCCTCCAGACGAGGGACCACTGAATCTACTAGAATGACGAGGCCTCTTGTCAGACCCTGACCACTCCCCTAAGCTAGAACCATCTCAACCCGCCTAGCCACATTGGCCGCATCCTAGAAAGAAATCTCGCTCCCTGTCTCCTTAGCCATCTGCAATCGAATAGGCTGAGCGAGTCCCTCAATGAACCTCCTCACTCTCTCTCTCTCTCTCGGTGGGGATTATAAGAAGAGCATGACGAGCCAAATCAACAAACCTAGTCTCATATTGGGTGACACTCATAGAACTCTGGTGGTGGAGGCGCTCAAACTGCCTCCGTTAATCCTCTATCCGGGTGATAGGGAGAAACTTCTCTAGAAATAGCTGAGAGAACTGACCCCACGTCAAAGCAGGCGACCCAGCTGGTCTAGCCAAACAAAAATCCCTCCACCACTTCTTGGCGGACCTGACAGGCGAAAAGCAGCAAAGTCGACCCCATTGGTCTCCACTACCCCCATATTCTGCAAAACCTCGTCACAGCTGTCCAAATAATCCTAGGGATCCTTTGAAGATGTACCGCGATAAGTAGTAGTAAAAAGATTGGTGAACCTGTCCAGCCTCCACAAGGCATCAGAAGACATAGCTGGCCCATCACCGGTCTGTGCCACAACACCCGGCTGAACTATCCCAACTGGTTGAGCTGCTGGAGTCTGAAACTGGGGAGCCATCTGCTCCGGAGAGTGAGTAGCAGGAGTCTGGGCTCATCCTCCAGCCTGAGAGACAGCCGGTGCTACAGGGAATACGCCTGCCTGAGTGACACTCTCCATAAGGCCCACTAGACGGACCAAACCATCTTAGAGTACCGGGGTCGCGATGAACCCCTCTGGGACCTAAGTTGTCCCTGCTGGAACTGTCTGTGCCAGAACCTCATCATCAAACTCAACCTGAGGCTCCACCGCTGGTGCTGCTGCTCGAGCTCTGGGCTGAGCCCTGCCTCTGCCTTGGCCTCTAGCACAGCTTCGGCCTCTGCCCCTCGTGGGAGCTGCCACTGGGGGCTCGGGCTGCCGGTCAGCTGATGAAGCGGTACGTGTCCTCACCATCTACGAAAGAATAGAGTGGAAGTTCAATTAGCATTGAGAAATCAAGTCGCACGACAGGAAAGAATAGATGTGAAATTCTTCCTAAACTCTGTAGCCTTTGGGGGATAAGCACAGACATCTCCGTACCAATCCCTCAGACTCTACCTAGCTTGTTCGTGAATTGTGAGACCTAAGCAACCTAGAGCTTTGATACCAACTTGTCACGACCCGGTTTCCCCACCTTCGGGAATGGTGATGGCGCCTACTCGTGAAAGCTAGGCAAGCCGACTACTACAGTTTTGTTACTACTATTATTATTAATTCAAACAGGAACAGATAACGGTTAAAACAAAATATTTCAAAATGCGGAAATGATATAACAGTGCCACAACTCAAGTAGAAAGCTACCCCATAGATCTGGTGTCACAATCCACGAACGACTAAGATTTACTACAAATACAAGTCTGAAAGATGTACAACTGTTCTCGAAATAGAAGAGACAGCAGAAAACCAAAGCGGGGAAAGGTGGACTTCAGGCTCTGCGAACGCCAGCAGATCTACCTTTGTCTCCCTGGACTGAAGGCAACTACCTCAAGCTACTCACAAGGTCCGGCACCAAAATTTTCACAAAAAGTGGAGAATGCAGTATCAGTACAACCGACCCCATGTACTGGTAAGTGTCGAGCCTAACCTCGGCAAAGTAGTGACGAGGCTAGGACACGATAACCATATAAACCTGTGTAGTTAAATCATATACGAGTAGAACAATAATAACAGGAAATAACATATAAAGATGGGAAGGGAACATGCTGCGGGGAATATCAAATTCTAACAATCACTCAATAGAGAAGCATAATGAACACCATATTTGTATCAACAGGACTAATGAAACAGTAACACGTGTATGGCATCATCCTTCGTGCTTTTACTCTCGTCCTCACCATAAGAAACAATAGAAACGGCACAACATCACCCTTCGTGCATTAACTCTCGTAATCATGGCACAACATCACACTTCGTGCATTAACTCTCACAATATCGGCACGACATCACCCTTCGTGCATTAACACTCACTCACAATATCATGCACGGCATCACCCTTCGTGCTTTACACTCTTCCTCACCCAAACAATAGAAACAATACATCCCGGCAAGGGAATCAACAATAGAAACAATAATATCCTGGCAAGGGAATCAGTTTCAACAATTAACTTCACGAAGTAATTCCCAACTTGCGTCAATACTCAACAATGATCAAATATTCAACACTATCATGCAACTTGCTCAACATAGAGAAACATCTTTTTAAGCATGAACGGTACGTGATAAAAGACATAACGGTCATAATATAAGATTCATTTGCATGCTCGACACCAACGTATAGATACTCGTCACCACACCTATACATCGTACTCAACACTAACACGTAGCAAATAAGACCACAACACCTCAAGCTAAGATTAGACCAAACACTAACCTCAATTCCACGGGCAAAATCAAGCCTCAATTACCGCTTTACCTCTCGGTTCCACTTCCAATCCGCTTGTATCTAGTCATAATTTACTTAATAACATCAATAAATGCTAAATAAACCAATTCTAATGCATGAATAAAGATTTCCCAATGTTTTTCCCAAAAAGTCAAAAATCGACCCCGGGCCCGCTTGGTCAAAACTCGAAGTTCGAACCAAAAACCGATTACCCATTCACCCACGAACTCAAATAGGTAATTGGTTTTGAAATCCGACCTCAATTTGAGGTCCAAATCCCCAAAATTCGAAATTGCTAATTTCCACCCAAGAACACCTAATTTCCCATGAAAAACCCCAGATTTTGAAGTGAAATCATATAAAAAGATGAATTAGATTGACGAAGGTGAGTTAGAAATCACTTACCTATGATTTGGAGAAGTTTGAGTCTTTGAAAAATCGCCTAGGGATGCTTAGGGTTCGAAATTTTTAAGAATGAAGTTGAAATCCCGTCTGAAATCTCACTTAACAGGCTGCAGTTATCGCAATTGCGATCAGGAGTTCACAATTGTGAACCCTTTGAATTACAGCTGCCTTCGCATTTGCGACACATACATCGCATTTGCGACTTCTGGGGCCTTCGCAATTCCAGCCAATGTTTTGCATTTGCGAGGTTGGCCTTCCTAGACCTTCTTCACATTTGCGACAACATTGTCGCATTTCCCAGGCCAGTAGACTTCGCATTTGCGAAGCCTGATCTCGCATTTGCAAGATCAGAGGCCTGTGCAAAACACCAGATGCACAACTGATTTTCTGTGATGACCCGGCTCGTCGTCACGTGAGTTACTGCCCCATTTTCTTCATTTTCCGCTTCCTTATGTCTTATTATAAGGGTCTCGGGTGAATGAGTCGATTTGGATTGGTTTTGGATGGAAATGAGACACTTAGTCTCTTTAAGGAAGGCTTGTTTTGGAAAAGTCAACCGGATGTTGACCTATCCGTTAGAGGGCTCGGATGTGATTTCCGGTGATTTTGTTAGCTTCGGGGGATGATTTGTGGCTTAGGAGTGTGATCGGAATTGAATTTGGAGGTCCGGTGTAGAATTAGGCTTGAATTGGCGAAGTTAGTGTTTTGGCGAATTCCGGTTGGTAGGTGAGATTTTTATCCGAGGGTCGGAATGGAATTCCGAGAGTTGTTGTAGCTTTGTTGGGTGATTTTGGATGTGTGTACAAAATTTCAGGTCATTCGGAGGTGTTTTGGTCGGGTTATTGATACAAATGCGTATTTCGGAAGTTTTTGAGAAACTTAGGCTTGAATTCGGTGAGAATTTATGATTCTAGCGTTATTAGAAGTGTTTTGATGATTGGAGCAAGTTTGGATGATGTTTTAGAATGGGTTGGCACTTTTGGTTGAGGTCCCGGGGGCCTCGGGGTGATTTCGGATGGCCAACGAGGTGAATTTTGGACTTGTGTGATTGGTGATATGCCTGGTATCTGGTATTTCCGCATCTGCGGAAAGGGGGCCGCAGATGCGGTTTCGCAGATGTGGGTAAATGGTCACAGGTGCGGTTTTAGAGGAGAGAGGCCGCTTCCGCAGGAGCGGTCGGTGGCCCGCAGATGCGGTCACCGCAGAAGCGGTATTGGACCACAGAAGCGGTCCTGGGTGAGTTAGTAAATTCCGCAGAAGCGGAAAAATGACCGCAGAAGCGGAAAGGCCAGGTCAAAGATATTTAATTCCATCTTCGCGAATTTTTGAAAGAACTCAACATTTTCACTTCGGACTTGGAGGTTATTGTGCGATTTTGGAGAGGGAATCAAGGGACTTCATTGAGGTAAGGAATTCTGAGCCTAAAATATAAATCTAATGTGTTATTACATGAATTAAGGGTGAATAATCAAGGAATTAGAGGTTAAAAATGGAGGTTAGGGCTTGAACTTAAGAGAAAGAAAATTTTGGGTTTGAGGGAGCATTTGAGCTCGGATTTTGGTAAATTTGATATGTATATACTCGTGGCGGGATAAGGAATCCGGTGGTGTGAATTTTCTGATTTTTCGAGAAATGGGCCCGGGGCTCGGGTTTTGCCAATTTTGTGATTTTCAATATTTTTCGAGTCTTTTCGATTGGGTTATGTTCCCGTAGCCTATTGTAACATATTCCTTGTGGTTTTGATCAGATTCTACGAACGAGAAGGTTGATTCGCGAGGCAAGGGAATAGCGAGCTAGGACTTTAGCCAGCTTGAGGTGAGTAATGGTAGTAAATGATATCCTGAGGGTTTGAAACCCCGGATTTGCACAACATAGTGCTATATTGAGGTGAAACACGCGCTTAATGGCGAGCGCGGGGTTGTTTACTACTGGGGATTATGACTTGGTCCGTTTCGTTTGATATTTTACCACACAAATGACTAAGCTGATTTGTTTATCATCGTTATTTGGGCTTATTGCCATGTTTTGGGCTTAATGCCGATTACTTGAATCCTTCAGGGATTGTTATCACTATTTCCTCACTGTTTTGATACGTTATTTGAACTCAGTCCCTATAATTATACTGTTTTGCAAACTCAGCCGCCTTAATTGAATTTTGTGATTTTAATGACATTTTTACTGCTGTTTGGGCTGAGAACTATTATTTTATTGATGCCCGAGGGGCTTATGATGTTTCTGGACTGAGTGAGGCTTTCAGGCCTTGAGCGTATTGTGAGGAGGCTTTCAGGCCTCGAGTGTATTGCTCGAAGGCTTTCAGGCCTCGAGTGATATGTGAGGAGGCTTTCAGGCCTCGAGTGTGATGTGTGAAGGCTTTCAGGCCTTATGTTGATATAGCGCTTGGGCCGCAAGGGGCCCCTCCGGAGTCTGCACACCCACAGTGAGCGTGGGTACCCATGTGATATGAGAGTGAGCCCGAGGGGCTGTTATTATGCTGAGTGACTGATACTGAGCCCGAGGGGCTGATACTATTCTGAGCGATTGATGCTGAGCCGAGGGGCAGATTTCCACTCACTATTTACTTGTTGTTTTACCTGATTTACCTGATTTTAAAAGGAGATTTCATTCGACTCTTTACTATTCCACTGTTTTACTATTTTTACTGCCAGATATAGATTGCTTTGTGCAATTTTGTGTTTTCATGCCTTCGGTTATTATTTATTATTATTACTCACTGGGTCGGAGTACTCACATTACTCCCTGCACCATGTGTGCAGATTCAGGCATAGCAGAGTCCACACCTGAGCACTGATTTCCTTCCAGAGCAGGCAGCGATTTGGAGATACGAGGTAGATGTTGACGTCCGCAGCCTCTTGTCTCCCCTATCTTATATCATTTATGTTTTCTTCAGACTATTGTACCGAATATTACTCTTTGTAGACCTATAGCAAACTCTGTAGTAGCTCATGACTTGTGACACCCCGGTTTGGGCTATGTCGGGACGGTTTCCTTTGTTTTTATCGCTGATTCCGCATTATTGACTATATTAAGCATGTGTTAGAATTGTTAATATTAATTAATTACTTTGAAAGAGGTGTTGCGTTGTTCTGGCTGGCCTTGTCTTCACGAGAGGCGCCATCACGACCGGGTTTGGGAATTGGGTCGTGACATTTTCTCTAAGTCCCAAAGCACTCTGTGGCCTATCCAAAACTCACCCGAGCCCTCGGGGCTCCAAAACAAACATGCACACAAGTCTAAAAGCATCATACGGACTTGTTCGTGCGATCAAATCGCCAAAATAACATCTTAAACAATGAATTTAATACCAAAACTCATGAAATTCATAAGAGTTCAAAATTTTATTTTCTCAACCAAGGGTCCGATTTATATCAAATCTCTTCCGTTTTTTACCAAATTTCACAGATATGACTTAAATATTATACTAAACTTGTACCGGGCTCAGGAACTAAAATACGGGCCCGATACCATCACGACCACATTCCATTTCATTTCCAAAAGTCCTTATATTTTCCAGCAAACAATTTTATTTAAAAATTCTTTTCTCGGGCTACGGACCTTGGAATTTGATTTCGGGCATACGCTCAAGTCCCATATTTTACTACGGACCCTACGGGACCGTCAAATCACGAGTTCGGGTCCGATTATCAAAAATATTGACCGAAGTCAACTTTAATTAATTTTTAAAGGCCAATTCAATATTTTTCTTAAATTTCACATAAAAGCTTTCTGAAAATGCGTCCGGACTGCGCACGCAAATTGAGGAGAAAGAAAAAAAGGTTTTCAAGGCCTCGGAACCCGGATTCGATTTCTAAAACAAAAGATGACCCTTTGGGTCATCACAAAGGGCTAGCTACTTTACATCGAGTTCGAGCAAATCCACTCGACTATAAAGCCTAAGGGCTACTTTACCTCGAGTTCGAGCATGTCCTCACTTGATCATAAAACCTAAGGGCTATTTTTATTTCGAGTTCGAGCAAGTACTCACTCGACCATCAAGCCCAAAGGCTGCCTTACCTCTAGTTCGAGAAAATCGACTATTGGGCCTAAAAAGCTTCTTAAACTCAAGTTCAAATGGTCATTCAGGCTTCATCGATCTAGAACGCTCGAGGGCAGTACAGTCATTACCATCTCAAACTCCGAACCTTCAAAAGCAATTTTATGCTAAGGCGTTTTGACCCACACAAAAGGATAACAGATTCAGAAGCCATGGAAGGAAAAAAGCTTTATATATTAGCCAAAACCTTTTCACAAGGGGTATAGGTCCCGATCAAGAATACTTTACAAGAGCCGATCAGCCTCAAGGTAAAAGAAAAAAATTACGAAAAGCACAAAGCCTCAGCAGCACGATCCTTTTCGGTAGAAGTGTCTTCACCATCAGAATCTTCTCCACCGCCAGACTCGCTAGAGTTCTCGGAGTCTTCATCGGGAAAGGCCAGCTTCCGAGCTTTTATTCCCTCTATCACTTACGGTAATGATGTCATGGCGAATCGGGGAAAAGGTCGAGGACTCAAATCGTTTCTTGTCGTTATACTCCAAAAAACGAGGGGACTATCTGTATACGGTTAAAATTGGGCCCACCCGATTTTACTAGTTGACCGAGACCAGGAGCAGATCGAGGATCGGCCCCGTAGCTTGTCAGACCCAGGCACGAGGACAAGGTAGCGGGTTCGAGGTTCGAGGTACCTATCGAGACCGAGACTAATAATGATCGAGATCGAATTCGAGCAACACCGAAAATAGCACAATAATAGAAAGGCGAGATATCCGAGACTAGCCGAGAATTGCGGCGGGAATCTCGCAACAGATCATAGGATTTTCTTCTGTAATTAGAGCTATACCATAATTAGGATTCCTATACTATATAAGGGGAAATTCTAATCATTTGTATTACATTGTTCACATATCAAAGCAATATAACACCTTCTCTTTAGCTCATATTTCTTGTTCATTAGCTAGTTATATTTTTAACTGTTCTTGCATCAATCAGTCCGAGAGTATTCAAGCTCGAGGACTGAATTCCATTCAAACACTAGTTTGCTTTTTTTAACTGTCAATTTCAATTACTAATCTCTACATTTATCAATTTGTATTAGGTGAAATCACGTATCCTTAATACCGCATTATAAATTTAATTGTTATCCAATTTTTAGGGTAAACAATGTCTATCCGGGCTATATACCTTGAGAAACAGGTAGTATATATTTTATTAAGAGGGTGTTGGCGTCAAAATAGCTTATAAGCAATTTATAGTTTATTTACGTGTTTGATAAACCCCAAAAGTACTTATAAGTTAAGTACTTATAATCCAAAATAGGCATAGGAACATTTACTATTTTGTCCATATATTATTCTATAATTCTGAAATATATTTACTGAGGTAAAACTCTTAACTCTATTCTTCACGTCACTCCATCATCTTTTCCGGGCTTTCTTACTCAGAAACATTGTTCACCGCCAACATGAACAACAAAAAGCTCTTTACCGTCAATATCAAATCGATCAAATTGATTTGAGTTAGAAAAACTATATTTTGTAAATCGAATTTCTTCTTCTCTTTGAAAATGTGGCTGTTTGGCATAATTCAAAGTCCTATTGTGAAATATGAACTAAATTAATATCTACTTTTAGTTGCATTGTGTTTGTAATAAAAAAACAACGTTGTAACAATCATCTCTTTATTGTACTTTAATTCACTGTTGCTAAAATTGTATATACTTATTAAAAATTAATTTAATCTAATTAATTTTGAAATAAAAAAGTAAATCCATAAAATAATTTATACTTCAATCAATTTAGAATTTAAAATCTTGTATAATTTAAGATCTTGAACAATTATATATTTATTAGTGTAAACAGTTTTAAGGGGCATTTAAGTCATTGCATCATAAGAAAATGCTTATCATATCTCTTTACCAAATACTTTAACTGTTTATTTTCAGTTTCAGAACTTAAATCCAAACACGTAACTGCTTATATATTAAATCAATTTCAGCACTCTATGCTTATCAGCCATTATGAATCAGTTAAGTTGGCACCCCTAATAAAGAAATGCTTTTGGAGGGCATTTGTTGCATCTGCAGCTTAGAGCTGCTCATGCTCCAGCAATGCCTTTATAATTGTTTACTTGCAATGCCTCATTTTCTTTTTCTTTTTTTACTTGAATAACTTATCAGCCCAAAATTCTTTCTTTTGGTTTTTTCTCTTTAGTGTTCGCTCCCTTTTTTGGGCTTTTTTTTTTGGTGTCCCACCCTACCCTTCCTCTAAAAATCCCAAACTTACTTCTCTCTTCATGCTAAAAACTGAAACTTAGATCTTATCATAATCATCAAGTTTTTCGAGAGTTGTACGCCAAACTTTTTAGTTAGTAATTACGAGTCATGACTAATTAAAAATAATGGTGCCTCTGTTATCTCCAAATTCTGGGTCCGTCTTTCGGTACTAGGGATATTCAACCACCAAAGATCGTGGTGGATAGATACGAACTCTCCACCCTTAATCACAGTTTCGATTCAAACTTTGAGAATGTAAAAACTCTGGTAGAGAATGCTTCACTTTAATGGACTTTACACTACTTGAATCCGGGTTCCAACGCGGGTATTAGACGAGGAAATGGTCTCTTATAGTCACTTATAATTTGAATAGAAGAAGATGACCATTTCAAATCTCTTGTGTATTATTTTTAGATATCTTATAAAAAATATAAAACTAAAAATATATTTGTAAAGGACTGTAAAAGTGTTTAACCAAAATTTGGGATTTCGGTCAAAGCTTTATTTTAGAAGAACTCGGGTTACTGATAATCAAATATATAATGAATAAAAGGAATTGACTTTGATAAGCAGAAGAAAGCAAAATAAATCTGTATATTGCAAGAGTATTTTCGTGTGCTTACAAATGTTCAATCTTCTCCCTTTTATAGCTACCTCGAAGTAATAGAGTCTTTATGACAATTAATAGAATTAATGTAACGTTATAATTGTCAATAATAACTGATTCTTTGCAAATTCCATAATGCTTTCCGTAAATAGTGCCTATTAGTTACCAATAATACGTATCTGTACCACTTTTACTATAAAAGTTCATTCTTCTGATATAACTGTTGAATATCAATAGGTACGAGCTTTTATCCTTCCTCTGCCCGTGTCTGTTGAAGCTCGTGCCTTTTTTCTTTGCCAATCAGTCACTCTTCTACTAGTCCACGTGTCATGATATGTCACCTCATATTTAATTCCATACACGAACTCAATTTTTCCCAATACAGATAGTCCCCCCACTTGCCATTTATTCTTCAATAGAATATTTGGAAAGTGGATCTCATTAAAGCGGGAATTTTTGCCGCCATTATTTCTTCTCTGGAACTGACGCTTCATATGTCATTTCCATTTAACGTTCACGACACGTGGCACCTCTCGATTGGTTCAGCAACTTTTCAGCGCTTTTAGGGCTTTTTTACGGCTTCATTAATTACGAAATGACAGCTTTCATCATGACATTTATATCATTGCGTTTTTTCCTTTGACGGTTGCTTTTGAGTATAAATATAAGGCTTCATCTTTGCCTTTTTCACAAAAGGTTCAGAATATTCAACTTTAGTCTTCTTCTTCCTCGTACTATTATGTCTTCTTCAAACCCTACCCTCGTAGAGTTCCTATCGTTGATAACCTTCCTCTTGCTCCTATTAGAAGTAGGAGAGGAGGAAGACTTCGTAGTTTAAGTTCTTCATCTTCTCGGGGTCCTTCTCTTCCTTCTACGAGTTCAACTCCACCTTCTAGAACTAGAGGTTCCCTTTCTCAAAGGTCTTCATCTAGAAATAAAGAGCCCAATGAACCTCTTCGTGAACCTTTGGTTGACGAAATTGTTCCTGCTGAACTATCTTTTTATAATGATAGAGAGTCCATCAGAAACCAAGTTTCTTCTATGTCTTCATTAGATCGTGCTGATATTTACCCAACTCAGATCACTAAAGGTTTGATTTTCGTGGTTCGTAGGGATTGTCATTGGAGTCATGATTTTCCCATTATAATTCCCAATGCAAACCAAAGAATCACTTCTTATTTTATTGGATTTTCTTTCGTATGTACATACCCTTTTACTTTGAATTTCAAACCTCCTATTGACCCGGTTATCCTCGAATTCTGTCATTTTTTTTATGTTCTCTTAGGACAAATTGGCCCTATCGTGTGGAGGGCCGTTGCTTGTTTGAGGCATTTGGCCAACATGGCTGGCTTGCCTTTTACTTTCTTCCATTAATCCGTCTTTATTCTCCCAAACTTTTCCGTCATGGAATTTTTAGCTTAGTGGTGAGAAGTAAAAGAGTTTTGGTCAGCCCAGAGGACGATAAAGACCGTGGTTGGTATGCCAGGTTTGTTGCTGCCCCCACTGTTGGTTTAGTGGGTGAAGAGAATGTTCCATTTCCTGAGAAATGGAACTCTGCACGTAAGTTTTCTTTTCATAACTTTTCTATGCCTCTCTTTTTATTTTTGATGATTGTCATTTAACTTCTTCTTCTTTTTCAGCAACCATGGGAATTGTTGATGAAATTCCCAATTTCCGTGGTTGGGTAGAAAAGTTGTTAAGTGTTGCTCCGATGGAAGGTAGATCTTGGAAAAACCTTTCTCATCGGTTTGGTTGGAAAGTGAAAACTCACGGTAAGTGCTTTTTCCTTTATATCCTTCGTATTTCTATCTGCTTCTTTCCTTAAAACTTACTTTAATCCTTCTTTTTATCAGGATTTCCCATTCGAGGCATAACTGTTGAGGTCGTCATAGCTTCCAGAGTTTCTTTGGAAAGAGCCCAAGAGATTGTTCTGGGCTCTTCATCGAAAAGGAAGGCCTCCGCTGATCAAGATTCTGAAGAAGAGGAAGAACAAGATGAGGGTTCTTTGATAAAAAGACCACGAGCTAGAAGACGCATTATTTCAGATGATGAAGCATCTCCCCCTCGTTCTATTCCTTTAATTGAGCCCGTTGAACCCGCTTTGGTAATTTCCGATGATGACACTCCCGCGACTGCTCGTGACTCTGTTGATCAGCTTTTTGCTCGTGGGTTTGATAGTGAAAGTTTAGGTCTGGTTTCTGATGAAGCGCCCCATCGCCTCATTTTCCATGCCTGCTCCTGTGACATCTTCTTTACCGGTTGTGACCGCTACTGTCGCTGCTTCGCCCCAGGCTATTTTGAATCCTTCCACAGTCCCTCCTACAGCTGTCCATCATACTGAGGTTGGTTCCTCAAGTGGAAGTTAAGCTATGAGGCAAGTTATCATCGAGGTTCCTGCCGATGGTAACCTTTTGAGGAAATCAGGTCGGGCTGATGTGTAGTTGAAGCCTCTGATTGGTCCAGTTGAGAAATCCAAACTTGAGAGTCACAACTCTATGACTTGGATGAATGACATAGTGCAATCATCTTTAAAGGTATTCTTTTTCATACTTTACTTCACCCTTCTTTTATTTAAGGTTCTTACTGTTTTTCCTTTTTTTTAGATCAATCTAGTTGGCACGGAGATGATGAAAAGAATTTCCCACACGGAGCAATTAATGCATGATTATCAAGTTGAAGCGGACAACTGGAGAGAACAGTATGAAGGTCTTCAAATTGACATGGAAGTGTTGGAAGAGAGTAAGTGTACGTTGGAGCAGCAACTGAAGATTTTAACTTCAGAGTTAGCAATCGAGAAGGCTTCCTCAAATCAAGCTGATAAGGACAAGAATCTCCTCGAAACATCTTTCTCTGAGCAGCTTTCTAAAGCCAGTGAAGAAATCAGAGAACTGAAGGCTTTGCTAAGCAAAAAGGAAGCTTGTGCTGGTGAACTCGTGCAAACCCTTTCTCAGACCCAAGAAGATCTTCGTGAGTCTTCTAACAAGGTCAGTTTTTTAGAGAGTTCACTCGCTCCCCTGCAAGCTTTTTATGATTCTGCCCTGGCTGAAAATGAAAAGCTTAAAAACGAGATTGATCAGTGGGAACAAGATTACGAGATTCTTGAGGACAAGACTGCAATGGAAGTGAGTTGGGCAATTTTAAACACACGCCACGATACCCTAGTGGAAGTTGGCCAAGAGGGCTTTAGTTTTGATGCTGAGTTAGCCAAAATAAAAGAGACTATTGAAAAAACACAGCAAAACCAAGACTTCCCTTCTCCCATGGCTGATATTCCCTAGCACATTGAAGATGATATGGGTACGGTGAATGCTCCAACTCCTTTAAGCCATCACGAACCTTCTGCTACTTATGACCCTGCTTCAGATCCTTCTTCAGCCCCTTAGTGAAAAGTTTATGACATGTTACTTTGCCCTTTTTTTTTGGAATGTGGTTGTAACCCCCGGTCCCATTTGGGAGTTTAGTTTTATGGAAATGATAAGTCCCCAGACCTTTTCGGGGCACTTTTGTATAAATGACAAATAGTTTATGACTAAGTTTTGTACTTAGTCTGAACTTTTTAATATTAAGAAGTTTTCTGTTTTAACTTAGTTATTTTGAGCTTCTGTTTTGCTCGTCTTTGCCTTTATACTTTAAAGACTTGTTAATTAATTCGTGGGTTTATGTTTTACCCGTTTTTTGCATTTTTTTGTCTTATAAAATGCTTTTTTAACTTCATGGATTTTCGAATCACACATGAATTTTATAAAAGAGGGCCCTTTTATTTTGGACACTTAATGAAGAAGACGTATCAACTTCATAATGGTGCAAAAGTACGACAAAAGAAATAGGAATACACATATTTCTTGAAATAACATGGATAAAGTTTTCATTTGAAGTTTAAATAACATCTTACATGTGTTCAAATAACTTCTATAACTTTTCTCGTAACTGTTTTCTTTTACAACAGATTTCAAAAGAGAAAATAAAACTCAAGGTTTTCCTTTACAACTTGTTTCTATACATTGCCTTTAACCTAGATATCATAAATTTTTTGAAATCTATAAGGTTTTTCGAATGGCTTTGTTATTTGGCCTGTAACTTTGCTCTGAACTTCACTCATTTGATGAGTAGAGTTTGAGGCTTTGATTTGTACTTTCGACTCTCTTCTTAGTCTTCTTTGCCTTCTTTATACGTATGCCGTATATTATATAGTCCCCCAAGTGTTTGAGCTTTGAAGTATGATATCTCGAGCACTTGTTTACTCCTCTTATTTGGTCCTTTCCCTGAAAAGGAAAAACATACGGGACTCGGAGGTGCGATTATAGATGAAGACTGCTAAACCCGTTTGAATTTCTATCAGAATAAATTGTAACCCTAGACCGGGAATTTATGTTTTTCCTCGTGTCTTGTAGGTCGTGACTCATCATTTAGTACGGGTTAGCTTTTTGCCTATCATCTAAAATCGTTAGTAAAATTTTAATAATTCAAAAAATAAAATTCGAAAATGAGGGTACCTGCCCGTGGATACTTCTTTTCCTTATAAATAATATCTCTTTAGATGAACGACATTCCAATGTGAAGGTAAAATCTTACCATCCACTGTTTCCAGCTCGTATGCTCCCTTTCCTGCGATACCGTGAATCTTATAAGGTCCTTCCCAAGTTGGACTTAACTTTCCCGCGTTAGCCGCTCTCGTGGATTGAAAAACCTTTTTGAGTACGAAGTCCCCAATCTTGAAGTATCTTAGGCGAGCTTTCCGATTATCATATCGTTCCATAACCTGTTTTTGTGCTGCCATTCTTATTAACGCAGCTTCCCTCCCTTCCTCAAGTAAATCTAAGTTTATTCGCATTTCTTCTTCATTGGATTCCTCAGTTGCTTGTGCATATCTCGTGCTCGGCTCCCCTATCTCGACTGGGATCAAGGCTTCAGCTTCGTATACTAGTGAAAATGGTGTTTCCCCCGTACTTGTTTTTGCTGTCGTGCGATAAGCCCATAAAACACCAGGCAACACCTCTAGCCAATTGCCTTTCGATTTCTCCAATCGTTTCTTCATATTGTTGGTAATGACTTTATTCATCGATTCAGCTTGTCCATTACCCACTGGATGATAAGGTGTTGAGGTAATCCTTTTGATTTGCCAACTTTGAAAAAACTTTGTGATTTGCGCGCCTATAAATTGTGGGCCGTTGTCACATACGATTTCCTTTGGTACGCCGAATCGGCATATGATATTTCGCCAAATGAAATCTCTGACCTCTTTTTCTCATACCTGTTTAAAAGCACCTGCTTCTACCCACTTAGTAAAGTAATCAGTGAGTACTAGCAAAAATCTTACCTTGCCTTTTGCTTGTGGTAGTGGACCCACGATATCCATCCCCCACTTCATAAAAGACCACGGTGCAATGACTAGATGTAAAAATTCTGCGGGTCTATGCATATTGTTACTGTATCTTTGGCACATGTCACATTTAGCTACAAAGGTTTCCGCTTCTTCTTCCATTTTGGGCCAATAATAGCCTGCTCTAATCATGGTTTTCACTAAAGATCTTCCTCCCGCGTGATTTCCACAATGTCCCTCGTGTATTTCTCTCATCACATAATCTGTTTGAGAATGTTTCACGACCCCAGCTCACCCTCCATGAACATGTCGTGAGGGCACCTAGTTCCTACAACTAGGTAAGCCTAATAATGCGGAAATTCAATATAACTCGCGGAAATAATTAATCAAAACTGAACATATGTAAAATAATAGTTGTATATAAGGCCGCTCGGCCTATACAACTCAAAGAAATGCGGAAGTCTACAACTCAATCCCAAAACCCGGAAACTCACGGGAAACACAGGCTAATAGAAAGGAAATACACTACTCTAACTACAGAATGTCTACACAACCGAAAGAAAGGAAGGTCATATACTAAAACTGGAATAAGATAGAGACTTCTGGTCTGTGGACGTGGCAAATATACCTCAAAGTCTCTGCTAGATCTCTCCTCCACGAGGATAGTACGCCTGGGTGGAGGTACCTGGAGCTGCACATGTAAAACATGCGCAGAAGGGGCATAAGTACACCACAGCGGTACTCAGTAAGTGCCAAGCCTAACCTCTGTTGGGTAGCGACGAGGAAGGTCAGGGCCCTACTGAGATAAAATAAAATAATAAGGTTGACAACAATATGAAATAAACAGAAATAATGAGATACAGCTATTGAGTAAATCGGATTACACAAAACAACAATTTATACGCAGAAAATAAGATAACACAGAGTAAACAGCTCAATACCAACACCAATAATGAGGATCTCCCAGGATACCGTCTCGTAGTCTACCGTATGAATATATCTGAAGGATCTCCCAGGATACCGTCCCGTAGTCCATTTTATCAATCTGTCCGAGGAGCACCCGGGATACCATCCCGTAGTCCACCATATGAATATATCTGAAGGATCTCCCAGGGTACCGTCCCATAGTCCAACTATCAATATGCTGGGGGATCTCCCGGGAATCTAACCCGTAGTCCCAAAGTAAATGTGCAGGGGGATCTCCCGGGAATCTAACGCGTAGTCCCAAAGTAAATGTGCAGGGGGATCTCCCGGGAATCTAATCCGTAGTCCCAAAGTAAATGTGCAGGGGGATCTCCCAGGAATCGAACCCGTAGTCCCAAGTAAACAAACAAAGGGGGGAGCTACTGGAATCCCGCATCCGTAGCCCCAATGTAAATGCGCAACCAAAATCAGAGAATATTCAGAAATTGAAGTACAACAATACAATGCAACATATAATTCTGGCCTAACATGCTCCACGTAATTACAATTAAGGCAAATTAAGCAAATAGGCAATTTGGATCAACTAAACATGCTTTTCTATACTAGCACAAGCTATAATAGCAAGTAGAATAAAGCAATTACGAAAGAAACTCAGTTCAAGTATTTTAAGTAAAAATTCGGGTTTTCAACAATTAGCTCAAGTACGCGCTCGTCACCTCACATACAAGGCATCAATTACCAAATATCACATCCTAAGGGACAAAGTCCCCCACACAAGGTTAGACAAGCCACTTACCTCGAACAAGTAACAAGTGCAAGTCAACCTGAAACCACGCTCTTGCCACGAGTTATCTGACTCCAAATGGCTCAAATCTATTCCAATTAAATTTGATATTGTAATATATAACTTTCAAGTTATTGATTCTACAGTTAAATTCTAGCTAATTACGCAAAATTGTGTATAAATGACCAAAAATGTCCCTCGGGCCCACATTCTCGGAATCGGATAAATTTTAACCATTTCAGACCCTCGTACTCTCACGAGTCTACCCATATAAAAATATCTTCAAATCGGGATGTCAAATTACCCACTCAAAATCAACATTTAGTCTAGGATTTTGACCATTTTCATTCAAAAATCCGAAAATCGAAGGAAATCATGATAAGATTAGTAGGTTATTAGCATAGAGAGTAGGAATCGTTACCCAATCGTTGCTCGCGGAAAACCCCTAAAATTTCTCCCAAAATCGACCTCTAGAAGTCAAAATGGAAAATGGGAACGGAAGTCCATTTAGACACTTTAAGTTTCTCTGCCCAGGCCCTTTTTTTCGCTTCTGCGGAAAATTTTCCGCTTCCGCGAATATTTTCCTTAGCGTACCGCTTCCACGCAAAATTTCCGCTTTTTGCGACAATTTTCCCGCTTCTGCGGTGTTATGACAGCAACCTAGCACTTCCTCGACACCGGAAATGAGCATAACTCCCTCATACGATGTCCAAATTCGATCGATTCTTTTTTGCTTGCTCCGGAAAATACGATACGGATCTAATGGTCAATTAAAACACTAATTTTGGAGCTCATTTACTTAATATGGCTACCCCTTTAGGTCCAAAGGTACGCGTTGAAACATCAAATAAGAGCGCAAATACACCCAAGAAACACCACCCGAGGGCCCCCGGGACCTCAACGAAGCACCAACGCATCTTAAAAACATTATCAAAACTTGCTGTTCCAATCCTCAAAACACCTCAAACAACGCCAAAACCATCAAATTACATCGAATTCAAGCCTTAAGTTTCCTCTAAAACTTCCAAAAACGCATTTCGATCAAAAAACCCAACCAAAACACATCCGAATGACCTGAAATTTTGCACAACATACCCAAATCACCTAACGTAGCTTACAACAACTCTCGGAATTCCAGTTGACCCTCGGAATCAAAATCTCACCTATCAACAGGAAAATCGCCAAAATATACTAACTTCATCAATTTCAAGCCTAATTAGCTATGGACTTCTAATTCATTCTGTACACGCTCCCAACCTTCGAAATCACCTAACGGAAGCTAACTGAACCATTCGGATTTTTCATTCCTAGCCGTTTTTCACACTTGTTCCAATTACGGACCATTTTCCACACTTATTAAGCTCTTCATTTTAGGGACTAAGTGTCCCAGACTCTCCAAAACTCAACATCTGAACTCCCGGCAAACCAAAATAGCAGAAATGAACACTTAGGGGAAACAGTTAATAGGGGATCGGGGCTGTATAATTTCAAAAACGACCGTGCCGGGTCGTTTTACATCCTCTCACGCCTTAAACATTCGTTCGTCCTCGAAACGAGCATAAAAAGGCATACCTGAAGTAGTGAAAAGATTGAGGGGTATCGGCTAGCGGAATATCCCGCTCGGTCTCCCAAGTCGCCTCTCGGGCCGGCTACCCCGCCACTGAACCTTTTACTGAGCAAATGTCTTTGAATCTCAACTTTCTGGAAATGTCTGTCTCCAATTATGCCACTGGCTCCTCAACCTAAGATAAATCCTTGTCCAACTAGACTGACTTGAAATCCCAACACGTACGACGGGTCCCTGGTTGATATTCCGAAGCAGCATCGAACATGAAAATACCGGATGAAACTTCCTGCCAACTGGGGAGTTAAAGCAAGTTCATAAGCAACCTCTCCAACACGGCTTCAATACCTCAAATAGGGCCAATAAAACCTCCGGACTCAATTTCCCTTTTCTATCCCAAATCTCATAACGCCCTTCACAGGCGAAACTCGAAGCAGAACCCGCTCTTCGACCATATATGAAACATCACGAACCTTCCTGTCCACGTAACTCTTCTGTCTGGACGAGGCTATACAGACTCTATCGGACTGAATCACTTTTAAACTTTTTCCAACGCATCCTGAACTAAGTTTCGTGCCCCAATACTCTAACCTCACTCGGCTCGAACCAACACCACCGAGTCTCTGGAGTGCGCATTTAATTAACCTGCACTCACGTTGCGGACCAATCGAGCTACAAGTCCGATTACGGCTCTGAAAGATACAACCTCATACTGACTGGAAAGGCCTTGAACATCCATCGCCATAGGTTCTTGATAAGTAGGTAAGCCAAACTTTCCCAAACCTTCTGAACCTGGCGACTCAAAAGATGGCACTACATTAAGGCGGTAAGTGCGAGCATTCTTCGACTAAACCCCTATGCTAAATGATCCTGCTACATATCTGCAAAACCGGTGTCATTAACTCACAAGCAGCCGACATAATTACGACTTAACATAACAATAGCTACCGTCCGGGACGAATTTCTTTCTAAACGTCGACGCGTTGCAATCATGGGAGCATATAAGCGATGTTCAGTTACTCCCTTCTCTGCTACGAGGACCAATATCCCAGGCGACCCGACCAGATCAAACGCGACAGCGCCAATCCATCAACCGCGCTCATTTCGTCCATTACCAGAAGATCCAATAACCGGTTCTATCCTTAGAAGTCTCCCATCACTAGCACGGAAGCACAGCTCTACGAAATCAATGACTGTCCGTCAGATCTTCAACACGAGCCTTCGCCCCAGGGTCGGAACGGTAATTCTTTCATAATATCCTCAAGTCTGTAATGGACGGTATGCATCTACCCCTACCGTCCTGCATCAACACCGCTCCAAGGCCAAACCCGCGAGGCATCACAATAACTGGTACAAGACCCCGAACCAGTAGGCAATATCAAAATTGGAGGCTGTAGTCAAAGCTGTCTTGAAGCTCTAAGCTCGCCTCACACTCCTCTGTCCACTTGAAATGGAGCAACCTTTCTGTGGGTCAATCTTAGTCATAGGGGCTGCAAATCGATGAAAACCCCTCCACAAAACGACGGTAGTAACCCGCCAGGCCAAGGAAAATGCGTTATCTTCCATAGCTGAGGGGGTCATAGGCCAATTCTCTCGGCACTGCCTCTATCTTTCTTCAATCAGCCGAGCGCCCTCACTCTATACCACGTGCCTAGAATGCCACAGAGTCCAACCAGAACTCACATTTTGTGGGAACTTTGCATATAACTTTTCTCTCTCAGGTCTGAAGCACTGTCCTCAAGGTGCTGGCTCATGATACTTCCGACTCCGGAAGTATACAAAGGAATATATCTATGAAAACAACCACGAAATAGTCGTCACCGATATGCCGAACACTACTCGTTGCATCAAATGCATAAAAGTTTGTCTGTGTTATGTCTTCACATTTGGCATTCGCGCTCAGCCCACATATTGCCATAAACAACAAGGAAACACGTAATTACCCTACCGAGTCCTGAAAGCAGTCTTCGGGATATACTGCTCCCCGAATCTTTCAAACTATGGAACCTCGAGCGCAAAATCAATTCTTTAGAAAATACCTGTGCGCCCTTGAGCTGGTTCAAATAGCAATATCAATACGAGGCAAAGGCATAACGGTTCTTACTTGTAGCTTATTCAACTGGCGATAATCGATACACATACGCATTACTCCTTCTTCTCTTCAACAAACAGCGGGACCGCTAATAGTGTACCATGGTGCCGAAAAGAAACCCTTTCACATTCTCCTTCGTACTCATCCTCAATTTAACTTGAATGTTTCACCCTCATCCTTAGATCCAACACCTTTACAGGACAGGACGCAAACTTCATAAATCTAACTTTTTGCATTCGTCATAGGTTCCGAATTCCATTCATTCACACTGCATGTTAAGATACTTATTGGTCGAGACACTCTTCACATTATAATAGCGCTTAAATACTTTCGAAATTGTTTTTCATTTCACGGATGATTACATCTCCCACACTTAGAGATCATTTCGTCCTTAAATACACAAACGTAACTTTTCTTTCTTCGCAACTATCTTAATAAGATTCATTCATATTTTTTCTAACTCCCCAGAATTTTTCAGAAGAAATTCTCGGCAGAGCACATTCCCTACATATTAGGCCTATCCATCTGCCAATACGTCTTAAAACAAAACTCATATATTCATAAACAAACATCCACAACCCAATGAAACACCACAATGTTATTATATCAGTAACACTTAACTTCTCAAGCATTTCAAGCATCCGGCATTATTCATAAATGATATCTTTAGACATAAAAACATTTCATATGTACGCCATACCCACGTCTGCTGGCCCATATATAAAGGTCATAAATTACAACATTGCCAATTAGCCTCTCTAATGTTAACAAACATACTTCTTTTTTCAGAAGCCTCACACTTGTAGACTCCCACAATCGAGGCATGGAGACCTCAATAATTTACTCCACCCGCAGTTAATGAGTTCATATTTTTATCGCCACCTGGGCGCGACCTTGCTATAAACTCAACGTTCTACACACAAAAATGGCTGAATCATGCAACAGAAAATATACAAAGAATTGTCAAATAAAGGCCTATACAAGCATGATCCTATTTAAAATATATACAAAATTTTAAATTTCATAGAAAGGAGACAATTTTTAAATCATCATAAACTTCTTCACCACCACGGACCATTGTCCTATATATAACATCCACCGCAACTTGTAGTCCCGGTATCATAATCTCTCATTCACATTATATAAAATTTTGAGATTCTATTCCTCAACTCCTGTAATCACAAGTATTTTGCCACATTTGTGGCCAACTTAAGTTTTCATTTTCCTTTCCTTCTTCTTTAAAAAAAATTCGTCAAAGAACATTACAAATTATAATGAAATCCTCATAACGACTAGAGCCCTATACACTTCCAACTGCATATAATTATCCTAAATCACATTTCAAAAACCCCTATGTAGTAACAGTAATGACAGTCTATTTTTAGCCTCATAGCTTATTCTTTAGTGACCAACACATAATGATAGAAATAGTCTATTCAGTCTCGTACCTGTATATATCCCAAACGTGTCTGTATTCACATAAGTAGATTTCAGGATTACAAGTTTCACTCATGATGGAAGCATTTATTAGAGGACTTTCCTAAATTTCAGACCAAACAAGATATTAAAAGGACCAGTATATGTCTATCATCATCAACTCCAGAACTTTTTCTGCTATGAATACACCATTCTGCTTGATTATGTAGTCCTTGAATGCTCGCTTCTCATTGCTTAGCTTCTCATACATCCGCTGACCTAGTCAGGTTCATCATGTGTACCCTTCTCACCGTACAATTATATCAGAGATGCTCATCCAAGGACTATTATCCCAGCTCAATCCACTAGCATCTCTATACATTTAAGACCTAGTTTATGTAGATTAGTATACTATGATGGAGTGTGTGACCGAGAGTTACTGAATTGAAACAGATTTCTCCCAAGTATGGACAATTTCTCATGAATGTTGCTACTATCACCACATTATCATAACAATTCATCTGCAGTATCGGCTACTCATACGCTGAGGTCATGTGCCAGTAACATAGAATAGCCATTTAGGATCCTATGCTAGTTGGTGCATTAAAGATGATTATCCCATGGAGAGTGCCTGATTAAACTGGGGCACCTACGAGTATTTGAAATTGTTTCCATATTCCCTACTGATACTGAAATTTGTAGAAATTATTATTGGACATTAGGAATATGCGAATATTCCAACATTCGTCCCATAAAATCTTCAACTCTTAACTCAATACAAGTTTCAGAGAACTTTGAATACCATATAAATATATCACAGGTTCAAATCTGACATGTACGCATGACCCACAAATTTGATCGGTTGATAGTGGACCTCTCCTTCACTTTTGGTGCAAAACCACAGATTACATCCGATATTTCACGATACTTAACATTTATCGCTCTACGTCACCATCATAAAGACACCTCAAGCTGTTCGTTTGGCACATGTCATTCTCATAGGACAGTTAAACTCTACTTCCTCCCAGTATCTCGGTTCTAGTTGTACCCTTCGCTAAAATAGACATCTCATACGAAACCACACTAGTCTCTATTACTACCAACTATCTTTAGATATACATCCACCCCATGGACTCTACCATTACTGCGACGATTAGGAAATTAAGTAAAAACCTTCTTTAAGACCGTACTTATCAACCTATATGTCAGAACCTATTCGCACCCCCATGTGCACAATTGAATGATCTCTACATACGCCTTGCAATTATCGATATGGATGCACGCCACGGGTAACAATGGTTGAGGCAATTTTCTTGGCTCCCTTATAATTCCTTCTTGTTAGCATCACGAACCGTCGGCGCGTAATGATACCGATTGTGGAATTTCAAAACACAAGTGGATGCAAAAGAACATATAATATAGTTCCAAACTGAATAATGACGCACGGCAAGGAATTAAATAAAGTGGAAATTTCTAACAGTTACATAGCCTCTCTAGATAAGCCAGATGTCTCCGTACCAATTAGCGAGACTCTTAATAAACCGGCTGTGTCCGTGACTCCTATGATCCTATGAGCTCTATACCACTTGTCACGACCCCAGTTCACCTCCAATGAACATGTCGTGAGGGCACCTAGTTTCCTATAACTAGGTAAGCCTAACAATGCGGAAATTCAATACAACTCGCGAAAATAATTAATCAAAATGAACATTATGTAAAATAATAGTTGTATATAAAGGCACTCGGCCTTATACAACTTCAAAAGAAATGCGGAAGTCTACAACTCAATCCCAAAACCCCGGAAACTCACTGGGAAACACAGGCTAATAGAAATGAAATTACACTGCTCTAACTCCAGAATGTTACACAACGAAAGAAAGGAAGGTCACTTACTAAGCTGGAATAAGATAGAGACTTCTGTTGTTGCGGACATTGGCAGATTATACCTCACAAGTCTCTTGCTGATTCTCTCTCTCCGCACGAGTGATAGTACGCCTGGGTGACAAGCGACCTGGAGTGCACATTGAAAAACATGCGCAGAAGGGCATGAGTTACCACCACAGCGGGTATCAGAAGTGCAAGCACCTCGGGGTGTGACGAGGAAGGTCGGGCCCCATTACTGAGATAAAATAAAATATAAGGTTGACAACAGTATGAAATAACATAGAATAATGAGATACAGCATATTGAGTAAATCGGATTTACACCAAAACAACAATTTATACGTAGAAAATAAAAATAACACAAATGTAAACAGTAATACCAACACCAATAATGAGGGATCTCCCAGGATACCATCCCGTTAGATCCACCGTATGAATATATCTGAAGGATTTCCCGGGATACCGTCCCGTAGTCCATTTTATCAATTGTCGAGGAGCTCCCGGGGATACCGTCCCGTAGTCCACCCATATGTAATATATCTGGAAGGAATCTCCCAGGTACCGTCCCATAGTTCCAACTATCAATATGCTGGGGGGATCGTCCGGGAATCTAACCGTAGTCCAAAAGAAATGATGCAGGGGGATCTCCGGAGAATTTCTAACCCGTAAGTCCCAAAGTAAATGTGCAGGGGATCTCCCGGGAATCTAATCCGTAGTCCCAAAGTAAATGTAGCAGGGGATCTCCCAGGAATTGAACCCGTAGTCCCAAAAAGTAAACACAAGGGGGAGACTACTGGAAATCCCGCATCCGTAGCACCCAATGTAAATGCGCAACCAAAATCAGAGAATATTCAGAAATTGAAGTACAACAATACAATGAACATATAATTTCTGGACCTAACATGCTCACGTAATTACAAAATTTAAGGCAATTAAAGAAAGACAATAGGACATATTGGTAAATCAACTAAACATGCTTTCTATATAGCACAAGCTATATAGCAAGTAGAATAAAGCAATTACGAAAGAAACTCAGTCAAGGTATTTTAAGTAAAAATTTCGCGCGTTTTCAACAATTAAGCTCAAGTACGACGCTCGTCACCTCAATACAGGCTATCAATTACCAAATATCACATTCCTAAAGGACAAAGTCCCCCACACAATGGTTAGACAAGCCACTTACCTACGAACAAGTGCAAGGTCAACCTGGAAATCACCGCTCTTTGCCATAGTATCTAGACTCCAAAAGCTCAAACTCTATTCAATTAAATTAACATATTGTAATATATACATTACAAGTAATGATATCATACAATTTAAATTCATTAAGCTTAACGCGAAATTGTGTTTAAATGGACCAAAATGCCCCTCGTGGTCCACATCTCGGGGAATCGCGATAAAATTTATAACATTTTTTACAGAACCCTCGTATCTCACAAGTCTACCCATATAAAAATATCTCCAATGATGTCAAATACCACTCAAAACTCAAACAATTTGTTAAGGATTTTGAACCATTTTTCATTCAAACATCCGGAAATACGAAAGGAAATCATGATTAGATATAAGAATAGTATTAAGAACATAAGTAAGAGTAGGAATCTACCAACGATTTCTCGCAAAAACCCTCGAAAATTTCTCCCCAAAATCGCCTCTAGAAGTCAACATGGAAAAATGGTGAACGAAAGTCCCATTTTCATCTCTCCTCT